>NC_058131.1:402958386-402991386 GCF_016433145.1 Gracilinanus agilis | reverse complement strand
AAGGAAGGAAGGAAGGAAGGAAGGAAGGAAGGAAGGAAGGAAGGAAGGAAGGAAGGAAGGAAGGAAGGAAGGCTTACCAGTAACATGCACTCTGGAGCAGATACAAAAAGAGAGTTCCTGCCTTCAGGATGCTTACATTCTAATAGGGAAAGAAAACACACAAAAGGAAAACAAGGAATTCCTCTCAAGGAATGGAAATGAAGGTAATTGGTGGACTAATTTTGAAAGATAAAGATTAGGAGAGAGGGTGTTCGATAAATACTGATCCGCTGGGCCCCTCCACAAACGAAGGCATCAGGAAAACCTCATAAATAAGGAAAGTGGGCGGGTCTTGTGGAGAGATATTCCATAGAGAGTGGGACTAGTGGTAGTCTGCCTGTCTACCTGTAGAATGTAATGGGGGAAAGGGGGTTCTTTTGGTTCAATATATTAAAAGATGGTCACCAGAGGACTGAACAATTATCAATCCTCAATTAAGAATAATCTCAAGTCAAAATTGACTTTTATGGAAATTTATTTACAATTAAGAAGAGAGAGAGGAAATCAGGAAATAAGAATCTAACCCAGTAGGTAATTTACTACGATCCTCTAATTAATCCAAGCAGATCCAAAGAGGTGCTGGGTTCTAAGGGAAATTCTGGGATGAGTAAACAATAGGAAGAACAAACGCAGGAAGTCCGGAGACAGTCAGAAACTAGGTGGCAGGGCTAGGTTCTGAAGTGGTTAGCTGCAGGTGAGTAAACACTGGAGAAACTCAATCTGTCTGAGGTCAGAGGAATGAAGCAGTGACTAACTCCTCCCCTCCCCCTCTTTAGCTAAAGTTTCCTTTTTGAAATTGATAGTCAATTTCTGAGGGTTGGGATGTGTCAAGAATCCTTTAGTAGCAAACCGGTTGTAGGTCTGTATGGATTTCAGAAGACCATTCTTGAGAGTAAATTGACTTCCTATAGCAAAACGAATCTGAAGAATCTAGAGTCTGTGCATTTTCCTTTATGTCAAGGGTGTTCAAACTCAGGGTAGGAGTAAGGATCGGGAGAAGTCATGTCTTTTCAGATCTCTGGGTACATGCTTCACATCTGTTAAGTAGGGTTTGTAAAAATGTTTGAGATTTGCTTGAACAAACTACTTTAAGAACAAACCACTACTTGTCAAAACCCAGGTCCTTTAGGTTAAAACCGCACTACCACCACTGCTCACCATTCTCCCCCAATCCAACTCTTTAGAGTAAGTACACAAGGTTTTCCATCTTCAGAATTTAGATAATGTATGCAAAATACCTTAAAAGCCCCAAATCAATGGGAAAGATTAATATTGATTTTTCTTCCCCCCCCCCAATCTCTAGGTTGAGTGCATATGAGAAATAGTGGAGGGGGTTTTATTCTTTCTGCTGTTGTTTTTAATTTTTAATATATTTTATTTAGTTCACTAAATATTTTCCAATTACATGTAAAAAGTTTTAACATTCATTTAAAAACCTGAGTTTCAAATTCTTTACCTCCTTCCCTTCAAGTATCTATGAGAGGTCATACAAAACGTATTACTTATTCTATATTGCTTGCTTCCATTGTTAAGGAAGATGATTTTTATTTTTAATTACTCAATTCCTCTTAGGAAAGAGAGAGCAGAAACCAGAGAAAGAGTAAGTAGCCCAGGTGAGGTGCGGATCTCTGGGAGAAAGGTCGGCCTCAACCACACCCCCTAGAGAAATGTCAATTGCCCAGCTCTGGCCATGCGCTCGCACACGCGCGCAAACTCCAGGGAGCAGCAGAGCCCAGTGCGCGTCCCAGTCCCGCCCCACCCCACCTCCTATCTTCCCGCTCCTGGCATCCCAGAGCCTCCGGCGAGTTCGGTAAACGAAGCCGGAGGGGGAGCTGTGACGTCAGCTCCTTGGCCCCGCCCCATCTCGTAACTAGGGTGATCCCGTGACTCCGACCCCAGTTTCCTTCCCCCTCCCCCAGGAGGGCGCTCGGCTGACGTCAGTGCCCGGTGCTCCGGCGTTAGAGGCAGCAGGTGCGGTGTGCGCTCGCGTTCGTTCTTCAGTCTCTCGTTCCGCGTCCGTGGGAAGGAGGTAACGAGTGGCCGCTGCTCTATCGGAGGTGAATTCTCTCGTCGGGTGCCCATCCTTCTCTTTCTCCGAAGACAGGAGGGGAGCCCCTAGCTAGGGGAGCGCGGGACTGGCCCGTGGGAGGCGTCGTGCTTTAGGTTCCCTGTTCGGCTGTGTGGGCTGAGGGTCTGCGGCTGGGGGCGCGGGGCGGAGCCTGAGCTCCCGGCGGGTGCGGGGAGGATGCTGCGGGGACAAAGGGGCTCAGCAGGGCCCAGAGGTCCCAGTCCTAGGGAGCAGGGGGAGGAGGGCTCCTTTGAGTCTGGGCTTGGGGCCGACAAAGTTGGATCAGTTGTGGTGGGACTGGGAGCTGCAGGAGGGGAGCGGAGAAGACTCGTTCTGGGGAAAGTCTCGGGCCAGAAGCTGCTAAGGACCGAGCTTTGTTGAAGATGGGGAGACGGGGTCTTCCCCACCCCCCTCCCCAGTAGATTCCGGGATGGCTTTGGGGCTTAGGGAAATGGGTGTTCGACTTCATAGGGTAAAGTTATGTGTTTGGCGAGGAAAGCTCGAGGGATTTTTTTTTTTCTCCCAGAAGGGCAGGGTGACTGAGGATGAAATAAACATCCTATCAGTTTCCCAGTAATTGTAGGCGCCCAAGCTCCTTTCACTTCAGTTTTGAGGGTTTGATTGTCTTTCCTGACCGCTGGCCCCAGTATGCACTTCCTCTGTGTTAGTAGAAGTTGTTGAGCCTGACCTCCGAAAAAGAGCCGAGACTATACCAAATAATAGCAAAACGGAGACATTAGAGAAAAGGCAAGCCTAAAAGCTTAAGAACTGAACCTGTTGTGTTGAGGGGCGGGATGAAGTTCACCTTGATACTTGGAAAGGTTAGAGGGGAAAGGAGTCCTTTGCAAAGACCTTGTCCATGGAATGATTCATTTTGCAGTAGTTGTTGATAATATTTAAAATAATGCAATTTAACTTCTCATACTTTCATCTCTACTTTTTGAGTCTGGGGAGAATTTCTTTGATTTGACAAGCTTTTTTCGTGTCAGTGATGGGCTGGGTAGCCCTACATTTTTCGGTTAAATGACCGAAGAATTACCGAAAAATAAAAGATCCTAAACTAGGACTTGCCACACCCCATCTCCAGGGATATTAACGTGAGGGAAATGGATATCTGTGCCCCATATATCTCAGAAGTATCCAGATGTGATTCCATGGTGATTTCTTTTAAAATATAACCGGCTAGAACTAGGGTTCAACTTAGTTTTTAAAACATTTGTTATGCTGTAGTCAAAGCTTTGTTTCAGGCTCCGAACTGAGGATGCACTATTAAAAAAAATAGTTCCTGCTCTCAAAGAGCTTATTCTAGAGGGGTGAGTGGGGCGAAAGGGGATCTGGGGTTTGGGGAATCAATTTATACATAAACTGAAAACAAGATGATTTGAGGAAAGATATTATGGCTTGAATTTTTAAAAAAATCTTAAAATCCATTCTTTATTAATGTGGTATTTAGTTTCTATTTTTGAATAATTTCCTTGATAAGATTTAGCAAATAATGTCTCATAAAGCTTAAGAGATCTGTGCCCCCCAACTGTTTTGATTTTAATTAGTTTGTACTAATAACCTGTTCTTAGGACTTTTTGAGAAATGATTCAATAATGTTTTACCAACTGCTCCCAGAAATAGCCGACGAGTATTTATTGGAAAAGTCTGGATCCTGGGAGGGTAATGGGGGGGAGGGGTCTTCTTGTGAACACTTCAAAAAGGAATTTACATATCCTTTTTTAAAATGCACTAGGATCTGAACTCCAGCTGGGAGAAGCACTTAGCATTTGTGTATCATCCTCCCACCCATTCCCCCTCCCTCTTACTATGTAAGAGCTACTTAAAGAGCATTATGCATTCTTTATAAATGGAGCCCGATATGTTTTTTCTACCCTCTGAAAGCCTCACTATAAAATAATGAGGTTGGACTAAATGATCTTTGGAGGCATTGTGGTAGGTTAAAAAGAACAGACTTGGGAGACAGGAATTCATTTTTGACACTCACTAACTAGCTTTCTGACTGCACAAACTCATTTAACTTTTCTGAATTTGTTTTCTCATTTTTCTGTCAGTCAATAAACAGTTTATTAAGTGCCTGTTACACAGCAGTAAGTGCTGGGGAAACCAGGAAAAAAGAAAGTTTCTGCTCTCAAGGGACTCTCAGTCTTGATAATATGCAGCAGCTTTATTCAATATAAGCTATGTACAGGACAAATTGGAAGGGAATGGGAAAGGAATCTTGTAAAAAGGGAGATTTTAGATGGGTCTCTGAGGCAGCCTGGGAAGCTGAGAGACAGAAATGAGGCAGGAAACATTTCAGGTATGGGGAACTGCCAGTGAAAATTCAGAGTTGGGGAAGTGGGGGTGGGGCAAGTTATGAAGGGCTGTGAATACAAAACTGGGTTTTAAGTATTTGATCCTGAAGGGAATGTTGAGTATGGGGGGTTGGAGGGGAGTGTGTGGGACCAGGTCGGGGCCTGAATCTAAAGACAGCCGAGTGGAGGATGAACTGGATTGGAGAGCAATTTAAAGCAGGGAGACCACTAGAAGACTGCTGAATTAAGTAGCCGGGGTTTGAAGTGAGGAAGACCCAATTGGCATCATCGATTGGGGGTGGCAGTGTAATGGGAAGGAAGGGAACACATGTGAGCAGGTATATTGTGAAGGTAAAATCAACCGGACTTGGCAACTGATCAGATATGGGCAGTTAGGGGTAGACTGTGAGAATGAGGATTGAGGATGAAATCTAGGTTTCAAGCCTGGATAACTGGAAGGATCACTTCGTCAGTAAAAGGGAAGTTAGGAAGAGGGGAAAGTTTAAGGGAAAGATTTTAAGTTCAGTTTTGAACATGTTGAGTTTACAATGTCAACAGGACATATATTTGAGATGACCAATAGGCAACTGGAGATATGAGATTGGAGATCAGCAAAGAGGTTAGGGAAATAATCTTTCTTGATTTGAGAACTGAGAATCGGCAACATAGAGAAGATAATTGAATCCTCTGGTGCTGATGAGATCGACAAGTGTAATTGTGGAGAGGCCCACTGACAGAGCCCTGTGAGACACCCATAGTTAATGGAGCATGACTTAGATGAATCAGCAAAGGAGCTGAGAAGTGGGATTAAGAATACTTGAACTGCTTACATCACAGGCTTGTGAAATAAGTGGTTTGTAATATAGACTGTTATCTTCTAAGGTCTCTTCCCTAAAATTCTGTCTGAAGATAACTGCCTATCATTCTAAAGCCCAGTAACTTCTCTTTTTCCTGATGGAAAGTAGATTTTTTTAAAAGTATTACCACTAGTTTGCTTTGTTTGCTGTGATGAAAGTTAAACACTATAAAAGAGAACCAGAAATCCAGTGAGCTTTGGAGAAGTAATTTAATGCCTTATAGTTATTTCCAGGAAAGAGGTACTTTACCCTCCTTTTCTTCCTGTCCCCAATGCTTAGCACTGGGCCTAGCACATTGTAAGCACTTAACTGGAGATGATGGACAGGTTATGTTTTGTGATCCTGTGCTTCAGGACCCCATTTGGGGTTTTCTTGGCAAATGTACATACTGAAGTAGTTTGCGATTTCCTTCTCCAACTCATTCTGTAGGGTAAGTGACTTGCCCAGTGTCACACAATTAGTAAGTGTATGAGATGAGGAACTGAGACTGAGGAACTCCGGAAGAAGAGTCTTTCTGACTCCAAGTCCAGAGTTCTATCCATTGAGCCACCTAGCTGCCTCTTTAATGCAGGGATTTTTAACCTTTTAAGTGCAATGGCCTCTTTGGCAGACTATCAAAACCTACAGACTCCTCAGAATAATGTTTTAAAATGCATTAAAAATAGGGTTATAAAGGAAACAAATTATACATTTTGGGATATTAAAATATTGAAATACAGTTACCATAATATCTAAAAAAACAAGTTCACAGACACCAGGTTAGGAATCCCTGAATGTCTTTAGGGTCCCTTCTTTCATCAACATTCTTTGTCATTCTAAGCATGTAAGACATGGGAGGATACATTAAAAGCTAATGACAGAATATCCTAGCTAATGTTTAACAGTATAGATTTCAGAGAAGAACTAGAAATCTCTTAAAATATCCTTTGCAGAAAAAAAGCCTCCAAAAGCAACTTTAACTGTGTGTAAACATGCTTAAGAAACTCCACCATAGAAGCAGGTTGAAGAAGCCTTTGTCACTATCTTTGTCCAGCAACACTTGGATTTTTTACAAGAACTCCAAAGGAGATGACTTGAGAATGATTGGAAATTAGACTCCTAGTCACATTAAATTGGCATGCATTCTTTCCAGATGGTTTCCAAAACAAATGGTTTATTTGATAACATCCTAGTAGGCCATCTACTAGTAAATATTTTCAAAAGGAAGTGTTGTTTTTTGTTTGTTTGTTTTTCAAAATAAGAATTGCCTTTGGGGCAGAAGCAGTGAAGTAGGGCAACATTTTTTTGGGAAATTTTCCATAGGCTGATTGATAACTCTGTCACCCTTCCCCTGCCCTCCTAACTTTCCTACTATTGGTCAAAAGTTGAAGACTTGGTAGAGTAGGGAAAATATTTATGTACTTTGTGCCCTTAAGTTTTCTAAGCAGGAAGTCTCTTACACAGGGGCTCAAGACCAAAAAGAATGCTTCTTTAAGAGTCTGACCTGATCAGTCAGTCACCACAGGGCTTAGTGTTGAAGAGGCTAGAAATGGGGAAAGAGGAAAGAAACAGCTTGAATTATGTTTCTAGCCTTTAATACGGGTCACTGGTCACATAAGACTTTCTCTCATCTATAAATACAGGGATTATAGTCATTTAACTACTTTTCAGGAATGTTAGAAGGAATTAATGAAATACTTACACTTAAACATTACCAAAACAGAATTATTTTCGATCTATAGTGTTAAATGTTGAGATGTTTTTTTTAAATTGTTTTGAAATTGCACTAACTAGATATAAGTTTGTCACTGCTATTGATTAGCCTAATTTAAGATCTAGAAAATGTTTAACTTCATTTCCTGATTTGATCTTTTTATTAAATATATAATTGGCTCAAATGTCAGCAAGTTCAGCTTCTGGATCTATTAAATTATTTAAGCTATCAGTAGGTAAAAGCATTAATTAGATTGCCTTTAGCTTTATAATCTTCTTAGTATTTGCCACAGAAACTTTTTATTTTGGACTATGTATCTGGTTTAAACAAGTATATTAGAGGGCAACCAAGCAAGTATCCTCATTCCAAAAGGAATGTTTAAGTCTGTTAGACTGGGAGAGTCCAAAGTAGAATAATGCTAATTCCAAGGACCATGATGAATAAAGTCTTTTCTTACACTTTTTAGCAGTAGTAGGTCTGCCATTAATTTGCCTTATTTGTTATATGACTTGGGACACATGAACTATCTGGAGCTATCCAGACTTTACAAGTAAGACATTACACTTTTTGATATATAACAGAGTTGGCTCCAGTTGACAGATGGGGAAAATGAGTCACAAAGAGAATAAATGAGTCCTTTAATTCACCTAGCAAACATTCATGAGGATAAAGATTAGAGTTTTGAGTTCCATTTGCTAGGCTTTGATTCCTCATACTAGACCAAGAATGTTAATTATACATTTAGATGAAATGGGCAGTAATTAGAAAGGAAGGGGATAATTGGGCCTGAACCCAGTCCAGAGGTGTAAATTCCTTTTTGGGTATTCCTGTGCTGGGAACACTGGGAAATGAGATAAGGCACACCTTAAGGAATCACATGGAATACTATTGGGAATTGGACACCTATAAAGGTATCTAATTATAAAATTCTGAATTCCAAAAGAAATTTATCTTCTTTTAGAGCTCTTATAAAAAGCACCTGAGTAGCTAAATAGAGATACCCAGTGAAAAGCACTTCACCAACCTATTTATTTCTCTGATAGAGGAGGGGTCTGAACTGAGAGAACAGAGGATTTAAGATTATGTAGCTTACAGCTCAAGAATAAGTAGAATAGTTTGCACTTTTTAAAGCACTTCAAGTTTAAGGGTAAAATTTAAAGAAATGATCCAGAGAAATTGTTCTTTGGAGTGGGAGGAGGAAATTCTTTCCTTTTAAAAATGATTTATTCAAACGTACTTATTACCAGCTCCCAAAAAAGTGCTTAGGTAACACAAAATAATCATTAACAAAGCCACTAAAAGGACTGACCTGGAAAATACTTCATAAAAACATTAGTGGGATGTGGAATTAGGTAAATAAGTTCCCATCCAGCATTCACATTTTTCGGTGGCTAAGTAGAATAGCCAGAACATCAAGGATTTGAAGAAAGGAAGCTACAGAGATGCTACTGGAATTTATGAGTAAAATTCAGTATTAAGAGCTAGCCAGAGTCTTTATAGACCACTCTAGGTCAAAGGATTCATTTTATAGATGAGGACAGTGAGGGCCTCAGAGAAATTAAGTGACTTACTTTTATCAGAGTAGGAAATAACAGCTAGGATTCAAATCCAGGTCCCCATACTCTTTCTACCTCACAATTTGTGGTTAAAGTTGAAAAACCCTGAAGAAAAGGGACTGAACAAGACAGGATTAGCTCTAAACGAAATTTGAACAAGTAGAAGCAAAGTTTATACTTTCTTTAGTCTCCTCTGTGTCCCTGCCACCTATTGAGAGTATACACAAGCTACCTATGCTCTGGCTTCATTGGGTCCCAAAGATTGATGGTCTTTTCATGGAAATTCCCTTGATTTCTTCCCTTTTACTGTAGTCTTTTGAAGAGATAGTCCTTCTCCATGTCAAGGCTAATGCCTCTGTCTGTACCCATTCTCTTATTCATTTTCTTGTACCCATCAGTCATCTCCCTTTTCTCTGTAATCTTCAAATCTCACCTATCTGTTGTATTTGCTGCCTCCAAAACTGGCTACATCTCCTGGCCCTTAAAATTTCACTTTACGCAGACTTGCCCTCTATTTGTCAAATTTTTGGAAAAATATGCCCACCTAGTTTACTGCTTTCACTTCTTTATTCACTTCTCAATCTCTTATACTTTGGCCTTAATTATTCATTTGAAATTTCCCTCTCCAAAGATACCAGTGATTTTTTAAAAATTGCCAAATCCAGTCATTTTTTTCTCTTCAATTAGCTTTTCTGGCTTCTTTGTATTATTTGACACTGTTGACTGTTCCTTTTTGGATACTCTCTGACTTTTCCCATTCACCATTCTCTCCCTAAATATATGATCATTGTGTTCTTTTCAAGTTCATCCATACTCTGCTCCTGACATATAAAAGTGCCTCAAGGCTCTATCTTGTATTCTCTTCCTTCCCCTTTCTACATTCTCTTGGTGACCTTGTTTAGTACCTGTGAATTCACTTGTCAGTTTTATGCAGATAATTATATAGATCTATCTATCTACTATATTGTCTCTTTCCTGAGGGCCACTCCCAATCAATCAATCAATCAATATTCATTAAGCATTTACTTTGTGCCAGGCACTATGCAAAGTGCTACCTTCATGTCACCAACTGCCTGTTGTACATTTTAAACTAGATATCCCTGATAGACTTAAATTAGAAATCCCTTAAATTAGATATCTCAAACCCAACATGTCCAAAATAGAATTTATTATTTTTTTCACCCCAACTCATTTCCCCCCTTCCTAACTTTCTTATTTCTTTCAAGGGTACCACCATCCTTGTAGTCACTCAGGTTTACAACTTCAGTCATCCTCAGTTCCACTTTTCTTCACTCTAGATTCTATCACTGCAACATCTCTTTGGTAGCTTTGCTTCTATCCATTCATTCATTCAATGAACAGTTATTTTAAGCATTTGTGATGTGCTAGGTGCTGTGCTAAGCACTAGGGATAAAGAGGCAAAACCCAGGCCCTGCCCTCAAGGAGCTCCCAGTCTAATGAAGTGTTATGATTAAAAATAATAATTTCCTTCTTACAGAAGAAAGACAACATGCAAACAAATAGATCAAGCAAACTGTATACAGGCTAAATAGGAAATGATCTAACAGAGAGAAAGTACTGGAATCAAGAGTAGTTAGAGAAGGCTTCCTATAGAAGATGAAATTTAAAGGAAGCCAGGGAGGTCGGTAGTTAGAGCAGAAGAGGGAGAGCATTCTGGTCATGGAAGACCGACAGAAAATGCCCAGAGCAGAGAAAATGGAGAAAATGGAGTGTGTTCTTCGTGGAACAGCCAGGAGGTTGGTGTCACTGAATCAAAAAAATAAGGGTATTAGGGAGTAAGGTGTGTTGGAACTATAAAGGTTGGAGAGAGCTAAGTTATAAAAGGCTTTGAATGACAAACAACTTTTTGTATTTGGACCTGGAGGCAATAGTCAGTGGAATTTATCATCATACCTCTGTTTTTTGGAAAATTACTTTAGCGATTAAATTAAGAATTGATTGGAATTGGGAGAGACTTGAGGCAGGAAGACCCTCCAGCAGGCTTTTGCAATAATCAAAGTAAATAATAATATGCCTACACTAGATTAGTAACCATGTCTGAGGACTGAGGGGGCAGTTTTGAGAGATGTTTCAGGAAATGAAATTGACAGACCTTGGCAACAGCTTGGATATTGGGGAAAATAATGAGGAAGCTGGGATGACTCCCAGGTTGCAAGGCTATGGGGCTAGGAAGATGGTAGGGGGGAGGGATGGTTTAGAAGGAAAGTTAATGAGATCTGTTTTGTACATATTAAGTTTAAGGTGTTTATCTGACATCCAGTTTAAATTGTCTGCAAGGCAGTTGGAGGTGTGGGATCAGTAGAGAGATTGGGGCAGGATTGGTAGATAGGAGAATCCTTAGCACAAAAAATAGTAATTAGTCCTTGAGGGCTGATGAGATTATCAAGGGAAGTGGTTTAGAGGGAGAAGAGAAATAGGAACCAGGATCCTGAGGGATGCCTCATGGTTGGAGTGTGTGATCTGGGGGAGGATCCAGCAAAGGAGACAGAAAAGGAGAGGTCAGCAGATGGGTAGGAGGAAAACCAGGATAGAGTGACCTGAAGACTTAGAAGAAAATATCAAGGAGAAAATGATTGTGTGAAAGGCAGCAGAGGTCAAGGAGTTTGAGGATTGAGAAAAGGCTATTGAATTTGGCCACTAAGATCATTAGTAATTTTGGAGAAAGTTTTGGGGGAATGATAAGGTCAAGAACTCGGATTATAAGGGGTTAAGAGTGAGAGGAAAGTGGAAGTATGTATTGTAGATAGTTTTTTAAGAAGAATTTAGCTACAAAGAGCAAAAGAGATAAAGGCCAAGAATTAGCAGGGATAGAAGCGTTAAGTGAGGGTTTTTCAAGATAGGGGAGAGCTGGGCATGTTTGTAGGCAGTAGAAAATAAGCTGAGAGAGATTGAAAATGAAAATAATGAAAGAGTGAGCGGCAATCATAAGAGGTGGACAATCTGTTGGAGAAGGTGAAATGTAATGGGACAAGTAAAGGAGTTAGCTTTGATAATCACTTTATCATGTGAAACTGGGATGGAGGGACATTACCTAAATATTAGGAGATGAAGAAGAGAGAAGGGGGAATGCCCTCAGGGTTTTTATTCTGTAAACTTTGAGGCAAGGTTCTCAGCTGAGAGAGTAGGAGCTATGGGAGGTTTGAGGAAGGGTGAAAGGGTTTGGAAAAGCCACTGTGGAGAGTGGGATAATGGGTTGATAAGGGAGGTATTATCAGATTGCCTAGCAACAATAAAGGCACAATTGAGGTTATGTAACATAAATTTGTAGTGGGCCTACTCAGAATGGCGTGTGATTTTTCTCCACTTTCATTTAGCAGTACATGTGTAGGCATGAAGGTTACAAATGGTGGGAGTGACCAAGGCTAAGAATTGGCTAGGTGCAATTGGAGATGATAACAGGGCCAGGGATTCAAGAGAGGACAGTGTAGAGTTGAATTGGTTCACCAAGGAATCAAGATGGGAAGAAGAGGAAAGATGCCAGGGAAATGGCCTGGGAGAGAAGACAAGACATTGGAGGTCCCAGTGGGGGTGAAGAATAAGGGAAGGCAGCATAAGAGGTAAAAAGTGAGTAGATCATGGCCAGATAAAGGTATTTCAAAATTCTTGAGCTTGGAGATAGTATATTTGTGGGTAATGGCTAGACCAAAGGTATGGCCATCTTTTGTTTGTGGCTGAGGTGGGGTGAAGTACCTACTTATGTGAAATGAGAAGGTTGAGAAACTGAGTGGTTAGACTATTTGAGGGAGAATCAGTATGCATGTCTCCTAGTATAATGACAGGAGTTGGGGAGGAGAGAAGATTAATAGACCAGATATCCAACTCATTGAGGAAGGAAAGGAAATTACCTTGGGGGTGGGGTCCTGTAGATAACAGCTACCAGGATTTTCATTGGGTGATACATATAAATTGCATGAACTTCCAATGAAGAGGGATCACTGAATGAATGGGGAAATGACAGTTGAACCAAGGAGAACTGAGCAAAGGTGCAGCCAGTCCTGGAAAGGATGGCCAAGCAGGCTGTATCATCAAGGAGAGCCAAGTTTCAGTGTACTAATAGATGGAAGGAATGGGAGAGGAATAGAGATTTTAAGATGAAGGCAAGTACATTCCGGAGGGCACAGTGAAAGGGCTAGCTAGAGTTAGAATAAAACTTTGGGGTGGGAGGGTTGAGGGAGATAGGCAGGAGGAATCTAGTGGTAGAGGGTGTGGAGTGGGTTTTGGATGATGACCTACTAGAATTGGGTCACTGGTCTATGAAAGATAGAACCAAGTCTGGGAATGTGCTTCATTGAGTGGAGGGTTTCACTCCTCTACCCTCAAAGGACAAATGGATGCAGCAGGAGGTCTGAAGTTGAAAGGAAGGTTGTTCTTTGCACTTGAGGTTCTCTACATCCCAATAAGGAAACTGGTTTCGCACCAGGTGGTGGAAAATGCCTTGTGCTGGAACAGATGGAAGGGGTTGCTTTGGGACAGATGGAAGCTGCCAGGCATGCCCCAAACAGCCTTCCCTCAGGAAATAATTCAGCCAACACTCAATTCAAGTTCTTAATATTTCAGCTAAATTAGTCTTCCTTCTCTGCAATCCATTCTCCATATAGTTGCCAAAGTGATGTTCCTAAAGCATAGATCTGACCACTCCCTCTGTTTAGCTTTTAAAGTTTTTCACTTACCTTTCCAGGTTATTATATATTTTTTTCTTCACAAACTATGATCTATATTCATGACCATCTCTTTTCTATCTCTACCCTATGCATAAGCTATCTCCTAGGTCTGGAGTATACCATCATCTCCATGTCTTAGAATTCCTCATTACTTTCAAAACTCAGCTCCAGAGTCACCTCTCCTACACAAGGCCATTCCTCATCCTCTTACCTAATGTTTTATTTCTGAAATTGCCTTGCATTTGTTTTGTATGTACTTCTATATGTACAGGTTGTCCCTTGATAGAATGTAAACTCCTTGAAGGCAGGAATAACCCCTTTTTTAATCTTCATGTTTTCTGTGCCTGGCCAAATAATAGATGCTTAATTATTCATCAAAACTCTTGAATTGGTTCTCTTCCTAAAGGCTCTACTACTAATCATCGCCGATAAATAAATTCAAGCTTGTTTTAATAGTTAATGGTAGCTAATGAGTGACCCATCTCAGTGACATTTTCAAATGAAAGCTCCTAGATTGCAGAAACTGATAGCAACCAAAATGTCCAACATTTGGCTTATTTAGGCTAAATGCATTATGATACATTAGTGTTCTAGAATAGTGTAATGCTTTTTCTTTTTTTAAAAATATGCTTACTTTCTACCTTAGAATCAGTTGATAGTATCACTTCCAAGAAAGAAGAGAGGTAAAGACTAGGCATTTGGGGTTAAGTGACATGCACAAGGTCTCACAGCTAGGAAATGTCTGAGGTCAGATTTGAACTCAGGACCTCCCCATCATCATCAGGCCTGACACTACTACTGTGTTACTTAGCTGCCCTAGTGCAATGCTTTTAAGACCAACAAGTAAAAGGAATTTAATAAATCTGGAAAGACCTTTGTGGAAAAAAAATGGTAGTTAAAAAAAACTATTAAAAATAGAGTACACACTGACTGCAGCCATATAAAAAGAAATGTCAATGGGAATGAATGGACCAAGAATTCTGACTTGGAGTGACTGAGAAGTCACTTTTATTCACTGAAATTATTTTAAGTGTAACTAAGCAAATTAATTGGTTGTAGTGGTGTTCAAGATTAAATTTTTAAAAAGAATTTTTTTTAGGCCTAGAGACAGATGGTTCTGGGTTCATATCTGGCCTCAGACACTTCCTTGCTATATGACTGGGCAAGTCACTTAGCTCCCATTGCCAGCCTTTACTGCTCTTCTTCCTACAACCAATACATAGTATTCATTCTAAGATGAAGATAAGGTTTTTAAAAAAATACTTTTTTCTAAATAGCTGGACATTTTGATGGGATTTTCTACTACAGGCAGATGAATAGTATAGATGCTTGGGGAAGGCCGGGAAGGCTTTTGGCAGCCTTCCTGCACACTTTTTTTTTTTTTAATAACACATTTGTTATTCTAAAGAGAGCCAAGAATATTCGAATTGCTGGAGGTACCTTCTAGATAAATAGTGATTGTATTTAAAAAGTGATAGTGTGCCTTAGGGTTCCAGAGGCCTGAATTCCTGGGCTTTCTTTTTAGTGGAATGACCTTAGGCAAATCACTTAACCTGGATTAGTTTCAGTTCCCTGGTCTGTAAAATGGAGATAGTAAAACTTTTAACTATTTGTTTCCTAGAACTATTTTGAGGAAAGGAAGGTAGTTTGAAACCAGCATTCCTTTGTTGTGGAGTTTCATAAAAGACTGAATTTCATAAAACACTGTTATACTGAAATGTACTGCATTAAATCCTTGAGACTGTACAAAGGAGTTTGGCCAAATTGACACTGAGTGTTACTGTTCTCTCAATCCATGGTTGAAAAATCGAGAGTTGTTTTTCAAGGCTTTGTGGGGGATAAAGAACTGTAATCTTTTAGTCATCAGTATCCCAAACCACTTTAAACCCATGTCTCTGGCATACAGAGAAACTAGCTCTGGCAGAGTTTCTAATTACGGACATCTAAAGCGTTGCCATGCTAACATTTGTCCTTGGTAACCTTTTAGCTCCAAAAGACTTCAGCTTTTAGAATTCATTGGCTGAAAAGAGAAGGAAAGAGAAATTTGTGGAAGGAATGTAGAGACAGAAATGACTCTGCTTTCAGCCTTGATTTCATTTAGCCTTTAAATGAGCTGACCTGAGAATGTAGACTATACTTTGAATGCTTGTTGCTCCCTTAAAGAGTTAGTAGTAGAGTGTCCTTTAATGTCCATGTGGTGAATTTTCTTTGCATTGGCAACTAGGAGCAGCTTTAGTTCAGTTGTTTGTGCATTGAGCTGTGGGAATCCTTCCAAAATCAGAAAGACTTCTCATTTCACATAAACCCTAATATAAAACTGTAAAAGAGAAGTGAGTACTCAGCAGCATTGAAGGGCAGCCCCTGTTGAGAAACTGTGCCCTGAAAAAATGGTTATGTCAGGTGTGTACTGGGAGAAATGGAAATCTCTCTTTCTAGTCTGTCTTCTTAACTTAGCAGGCAATGATGGAGGGAGGAAGAAACCTCTTTTCCTCTCTCTCCCTAGTCCCTAACCTCTCCCTTCATTTTCTTGACTTTCTACTTTATAGTTTTTTTTGGTCTTTTTTTTCCTATTGCCACCCTCCCCCATTTCTATCATTTCCCCTACTAACACTGCTTTTCTATCAGTTCTTCCTTTGAGGGATAAATAGTTGAAGTATACTAGGTATAGTTTCTATCTTTGTGTCCTTGTAGTTAAACTTTTTTTGTGAGAAGATTTCCTGCAAGTCTTCAGAATATTGAGGGCAGGGATGGGAGAAGTGATGGAGGATAGAGAGGGTTTGAATGGTGGTGACTGATGGTAGAGTCACAGATTTTCTTGAATAGTTTTCAAAATGACATTCATCTCTCCTGGTTCTCCTCCTATCCATCTGACCCCTTTTTCTCAGCCCAGGACCTCTTCTCTTCTTCCTTTACACTGTTTCACTTGGATTCGGTTTTCATATTTATTGTGATGACTCTCAAATCTATTTTTCTAGATTTGAGGTCTCTCTGCTGACCTCTCTGCTGACCTCCAGTTGCACATCCCCAACAATCTGTCATCTCAAATTAATTGTCCCATAGATCTGTTAACAAAAACTCAAAGCTAGACTCAGTCTTTTCCCCTCCCCTTTCCTCCCCCTTTTACTGTTGACTCTACTACCATCCAGTCATACAGGCTTCAAACCTAGGTTTCATCTTCATATCCTTAGTCTTATACCTCATATCTAATCAGTTGCCAAGCCCTGTTGGTTTTACTTTCATAAAGTTTCTCCCTTATGTCCTGTTCCTTCCTCCAACATGGCCATTCCCCCAAGTGCAGGCCTTCTAGTTGGTGGTCTTCTTGCCTCATGTTGTGTCACAGACATGGTCCTCCTCCCCAGTAAACACCACTGGCTCCCTGTTACCTTGAGTTAAATATCAAATTTTACTTGACATTCAAAGCTCTTCATAACTTGCCCCACCTTAATTCTGCCTTCCTCCCTTCCTCCAATATGGTCCTTGATCCAATGACACTGACTTTCTTGCTTGCTTCCTTTCTTCCTTTAACACTACAATCCATCTCCCTGCTCTCTGCATTTGCCCTGACTGTCTCCCTTGCCTGAAATGCTCTCCTTCCTTATCCTCACCTCTTGACTTCCCTGGCTTCTTTCAAGCTTTCAATTCTTTCAAAATCCTCTCTTTTACTGAAGGTCTTTCCCTATCCCTTCATAATTCTAGTGCCTTCCCTCTGGATTATTTCCATTTTTGTCTTGTCTATAGCTTGTTTGTACATAATGGTTTTCATGTTATCAAGATTATGAGCTCTTGGAGAGCAGGGACTTTTATTGACTGATTGGGGTTCCTTTTGGCCCTATGATTAACCAGTGGGAGAGTGGGAATGAATCACATTCTCAGTCATAGGCAATCCTGGGGTTGTCTCCAATAGCACCCCCTTTACCCATTATTTACCAGCCTGTCCACTCCCCCTAACAGTGGTTTATGAATTCTTTGGCCTGTGTGGGCCCTTCATTGCAGTTACCACCTAGGCTCCATGTAGTCACCAGGTCACTTTGTGGCTGCCTGCAGGTGCCCCCGGCTCTGTGCTCTAGGACAGAAAATAGTCCCCTTATGGGATCATCTTCCAGCTACTGAGGTTTAACTATGGTGTCATCTTTAACTCCTCACTATCACTTATACGAAGTAATAATAATAATGATAGCTTGCATCTGTATAGTGCTGTACTAGTATCTCACATCAGGTAAGATAGATGCTCTTATCTCAATCTTACACATCTAATTAGTCACCAGATCTTGTTCCATCGCTACATCTCATATACTCATAATAGCCATGTATCAAGCCTATTTTAGGCCTTCATCACTTTCCTGGACTATTGGAGAGGTCACTAAATTGTTCTCCCTGTTTCCCTGACTAATCCAACCTCCACACAGTTCTCTGAGGGAGTTTACTAAAGGTCAGGTTGATTCATGTTATTTCCCTTCTCAAAAAACTACAGTAGCTCCTTACTGGTGCTAAGAGCATATAGTATTTAATTTATATCTCATTTTTTGAGATATACATAAAAAATGTCTTTTTGTATAAGCTTTATAACAAATAATTAGTTGAGAGGACAGCTAGATGATTCACTGGAATGAGAGTGAGTCCTAGAGATGGAAGGTCTTGGGTTCAGTTGTGACCTTAGACACTTCCTAGCTGTAAAACCCTAAGCAAGTCACTTAACTCCCCCATTGCCCACCTTACTGCTCTTCTGCCTTGGAGCCAGTATGCAGTATAGATTCTAAGATGGAAGGTATGGGTTTAAAAAATCCAACAAATAATTAGTTGAGTAGAATATGTATGTGTGTATTAGGTGCATGCTTAAACGGTTTTTACTGATAATATACACAATCAAATTTGACAGCTACTACTTTGGAGCAGATGAAAGGATACTGATTCTGGTAAACCATATACAGAGGGGATTTTGGAGCAATAAAAATTGGTTTGGAGGTATAACAAGTAAGGTTTTGAGATGTTGAATACTCTTACTCGAAATACTCAATACTAGTTGGGAAAGAGCTGTCATCAACTACCAAACTAACCAGCACAACTAGCCACGTTCATTGCCATGACAGTATGGGCAGCTTTTTGCCAGCATAGAACATGGTTTTTCTACTTGGAAAAGAAGGTATAGATTTTATCTTTCAAATACTTACATGATAGGCATGTAGAAAGCGAAAAGAATTTATTTTTTTGTTTGTTTGTTTTATAACTAATCATATTAGGTGAAGGCAAACATTGTCAAAGAAAAGAATCTATTTCTCCCATGAAGACTCCATAAGAAAATCTCCCAGATCTTCTAAAGAAGACACGTGGACAGTGTGTGGGTGAAATGTGTTTTTGTTCTGTAGGTTCATTTGAGGTTGGAAGCCAACTTAGCTCACAGACAAAAAACACTTTAAAATTGTTTTACATAATTAATATATCAAAACACTTGTATATTCCATTTTAATATATAAAACTCATCAGTATATAGAAGTAATGATAGAAACAAATGTATAACAAACCAAATATTTTGTGATGCACCCTACACTTGCTATTCTCTTTTTATCTCTTGCCTCCCAGCTTGAGGCTTAGCTAAAATCTCACTTTGTACAAGAAGCATTTTCCTATCCTCTTTAATGCTAGGACTTCCCCTCTGAGATCATCTCCCAATTTATCCTGTATATATGTTGTTTGCACTTTGTTGCTTGAATGTTGTCCCATCCATTGGACTATAAGATCTTTGAGAGCAGGACAGTTTTTATCTTCATTTATGTCCCTATATTTAGTGCAATGCCTGATACAGAAAAAATGCTTGTGGATTTAACCTAATGTATTTGATTTTGGTGGTGAAGTTCAATGAGTCACTTTATTTTTACTCACTGCTTAGAGAGTTTCTAGTATTTAGTTTATAGTAGCCACAGTGGGCTTGAAAATATAAAATAAGGTTTCGGTCTGAAAGCAAATGTTTTAGCGTCTTATTGTAAGTCCCAGACTTTTTCTTTTGTGGAAGCATACTTTCCTTTTTAGTAAAACTAGAAATATTAAGAAATAAAATTGTTATTTTAAGACTCTTTCCACACTCCTGGGAAACATCCCTGGAAATGGTAGGATGTATAGGTTAGGGAAATGGATTCAAGGTTGCTGGGTTGTTGTTTTTTTTCCACAATGGAGCCTTTCCTTTTTTTTTTTTTAATCAAAACATTAAATTATTTCTAGCTTGGAGAAATGTTAAAATTGACATAGTACTTCATGCCCTTCAATATGATTCTTTCCTGAGATGAATTCAGTTAACATTTGTAGGAGTCTTGAGTAAGGAAAAAATATCTTAAAATGAAGTCAGAGATAACAGGCCATTCTATTCCCCCCTAGGTCAGTGATGGCAAACCAAAGATGGCACACAGAGCGTTCTCTGTTATTACATGTAATAACAAATTTCTACATATATTTTCCTAAGTTATATGATCAAATTTATCTCCTTCCCTTCCCTCTCCCAGTATTGGGAGGTGATTTGATCTGGGTTATACATGTATTATTGTTATGTAAAACTTATTTCCATATTGTTGATTTTTGTCAGATGTCACATTTCACTCTAGGCTTGACTCTTTTCACAGAGCCATCTAACTGCCCCTGATGAGAGGTTTTTAAACAAAACCCTGTAAATATGAAAAATGATAAAGGCTGGTATAAATATATAAATTAGTATTTTAATTAAAGCCATGTTGATAGATAAAGTTATCAGACCACGTGCTTGTAAGCATTCAAAACTGCCGCCTCCATTACTGCCTCCTAGCCAAGCGCCTACTCGCAAAGAGAGCACTTCCTCCTAACCCAGGAGATTTAAACCCTCTCTGCGTCGACGTAGACCTCCCCGTGCCCCCAAAGACCCGGAAACGGAATCCCGTTGGACCACGGGAAATGTAGTTTGATACATTTCTCAAATTTCACTTTTACAACCCTTAACTCTTGTCTGGATAAGATCCTACATTCCACACCCAAAGTGTTGCCTTTAGGGGACTTCTCTGGGTTATATTCAGTTAGGTTATCTATAATAAATCTTTGGGAGGTGTCACATTGTATCATCTAGGGGAGTGGTTTTAGAGATGGAGTGCCAGGCTCCGCACTCACCCCAACTGAGTTTAGTGCCTATCCCTCCCCTAGAGACCATGTGCTATGCCTCTCCCCTCCACCTAGTGCCAGGCTCACTCTGTCCCCCTTCCCTTTACCCCACATGGGGAGGAATGAAGCACTCCCATTGGCTGCTGGGCAGAGGGGTGGGGATGTGAAAAAATGCCACCAGGTGTGGTGGAGAGGGGGAGGGGAGCAGCTCCACCCCAGTCTCTGCCTGTCTAGTAATGGTAGGGGGGGGCACAGGCCCACAGAGAGCACTCTGTGTGCCATCTTTGGCACCCATGCCATAGGTTTGCCATCACTGGTCTAGGGGGAATGGAATGGCCTTTTATCTCTGACCTCATTTTAAGATACCTTTTCCTTACTCAAGACTCCTACAAATGTTAACTGAATTCATCTTGGGACAGAATCATATTGAAGAGCATGACGTACTATGTCAATTTTAATGTTTCTCCAATCTAGAAATAATTGAATATTAGATTAACATTAACTTAAATAAACTTGTTTTTGGCAGATTTGAGGCTAGAAATAGTGCAACATGAATATTTTTTCTTCTTTGACAATTGAATGAATTAATGGAATCAATCACAAAAGCATTCTGAGGGGGCAGTTGGGTGGCTCAGTGGATAGAGAGCCGGGCCTAGAGATGAGAGGTCCTGGGTTCAAATGTGGCCTCAGATGCTTCCTAGCTTTATGACCCTGGGCAAGTCACTTAACCCTCATTGCCTAGCCCTTCCTGCTCTTCTACCTATAACCAATACACAGTATTGATTCCAAGACAAAAGGTAAAGGGTTTTTTTAAAAATGTATTCTAAATCAGAAAGAAATAGTCTACTGTTTTTGGATTATTTACTTGTATCACTGTTTCCCACTAAAGTCTGACTAAATTTGAAAAAAATTAAAGTTGGCTAAAAGTGATGATTGGTGAAAATTTTCAATTTTTGCATGTTGTAGCATTGAGAAGGCAATAAACATGATAACCATCACATTATGAAGATGTAAAAGGCAAGAAAAATTTAACATTATGCTTCAGTCTGTACTCAAAAGAGTGTCAGTTTTCTCCCTGGAGGGAGACAGCATTTTTTTTTTCCATGAGTCCTTTGGAATTGTCATGGATCTTTGTAGCTAAGTCTTTACAGTTGGTCATCATTGTAATGTAATTGTTATTGTGTACAATGTTCTCCTGATTCTTTTTATTTCACTTTGCATCAGCTCATATAAGTTTTCCTAGGTTTTTCTGAAGCTATCCCTTTTGTTGTTTCTTAGATTTCATGACAGTCATGCCACAACTTGTTCAGCCATTCTTCATTTGGGGCATCCTCTCAATTTCCAGTCTTTGCCACAACAAAAAAGAGCTTAAAGTATTAAATATTGGAAAAATTCCAGCATTCTGTTTCTCATAGACATTACATTGTATTTCTATCCTGTCTTCTAAATGTGACAAGCTTTATATCATTTGGTTGCTTTTTAGTAATGTCTTGTCTTAATTTTTCATGACTCTTGGAGTTTTCTTGGCAAAGGTACTATTCTAGTTTGCCATTTCTTTCTCCAGCTCATTTTAAAAATGAGGAAGCTGAGGCAAACTGGATTAAGTGACTCGACCGAGGTCATATAGCTAGTTAAGTGTCTTGAGGTTATGTATGAACTCAGGTTTTTCTGATCCTATCCTCTATAGCACTTGGCCATTAGGCCAATTAAGAATGCTATTTAGACTAGATAATTTCTCTTGGAACCTGACCAGTTCCAAATTTAGATGCTATCTATTCTCCAATAATAGATCTCTATTTTAACTCTTTATTCATACATATCCTTCAGGTAGTATAGAGGTGGCCATGAGACTGAAGGAATTCATTTTGAGCACTGCATATTATGCATTAAGCAGGAGATGGGTACTAAAGTTTATATATTAACAACAAAAAATGATGTATTTCTCCTAAGAACCAAAAGACCTTAAGGTAGAGAGGAGCAGATTGGATCAGATTGGATTTAAAGGTAAAAAAGTAAATTCCAGGATATTTTTTACTCAACAAGCACTAAGGTGCCTACCATGTGCCAAGCACTACACCAAGTGCTGGAGATAAAAAGAAAGGCAAAAAATAAAGTCTCTACTCTCAGAGCTCTCACTAATGGGCAGATGACATACCAGTGTCAACGTGGAATCTAGAAACCCCCAAACTTATAGCCATGTGGGATCTGACAGCCCCCCAAATTTAGTTAGCTTGAAAGATGGAAACCCCCTGTTTAACCTTTTGTGCTTCTGAGAGTTTGCCTCTAGGGAGACCACAGATTCTGCCATTTTCAGACTGAATAATGGACCCTAAGGTAAAAGATAATCCCAGATAGGTGTAAGCAAATGCAAAGTACTCTTTTTGTCTTAAGTAGTCTCTCCCATTGTATCAGAGATCCTTCCCTAGGAGACCAACCTTTGGGCAGGGACCATCCTTTTAGTCCTTTGTAAGTAGTCCATTCCCTTACATGCTAGCCTCTGGATATTATTCCTTTCCCAAGCCTGATTGTATCCTGTCAGTATACAGGCAGTATGTCAGTTTGAACACTCTCAATTTCTTGTAACTATGGTAATGTCAGTCAATCATATTTCCCTGTCCCTCGGTTTCCCAAAAGAGTATATAAGCTCCCCAATTTCTTTTATTATTTGGAGTTGTCATCTACTGCGGTGGCACTTCTAGGGATCAGTGGCCAGAGCAACCCGAGTCTTGAGGCTCTGTGTGGAGACCTTGACAAAAGCACTGAACCCCTCTCCTTAATTAAAGAGTGGTTTTTCTGACTATTTAATAGTTCTGTGTTTGTTCCACAGCAACTGTGGACAAATGAGAAACAGACAGGAACCACAGAAGGCACTGGCAATAGGAAGGATATAGGGAAAGACTTGCAAGAGGTCAGGATTTGGAGATGAGTGAGAACATTCCAGGCAGGAGAGGACAGCCAGTGAAAGTGCATGGAGTTGAGAGATGTAGGTCAGTTTCCCTGGATTGCAAAGTGCACAGTGGGGAGAGTAAGATTTAAGAAGACTAGAAAAGTGGTGGGGAGGGAACAAAGTTATGAAAAAATTTGAATGCCAAATCGAGGATCCTGGAAGTAATAGGGAACCACTAGAGTTTATTGCTCTTTAGGAAGATCACTTGATAGCTATGGGGAAAATGGACTGAATTGGGGAGAGACTTGAGTCAGGGAAATCAGCCAGGCGGGCTATTGCAATAGTCCAGATGTGAAGTGGCAGTGTCACAGGAGAAAAGGGAGAGGTGTTATGAAGGTAGAGTTGACAGGACTTTGTATCAGATTAGATATGGGCTAAGAAGAATGAATATTTTTTTAACTGTCTGTTAACTTTGAAAAAACACAGAACTATTAAATCATCATAAAAGCCACTCTTTAAGGAAAAGGGGGAACAGGGCTGATTAGGCCTCCATTCAGAGCCGTGAGCCCACATGCCCTATGCAGAGTCTGAGGATTGAACACTGCTTGCTCTCTAGTCCCTGACCCCCTGGGAGTGCCACCATGCTAGATGACAACTCCTAGGAACAAAAGAAATTGGGGGAACTTGTATACTATTTGGGAAGATCTAAGACAGAAGAGCACTAAAGGCTTGGCAGTTTGGATTAAGCGACTTGCCCAGGGCCACCCAGTTAGGAAGTGTCTAAAGTCAAATTTGAACCCAGGACCTTGTCTTCAGGCCTGGCTCCTTATCCACTAAGCCACCTAACTGCCCCCTTCCAACCTCCCTTTATAAATTGACTATATCATTTTGCTTCATGCAGGGTTCCAGACAAATTGGCCTAGCTGCTTTGCCCTGAACAGTATGCCCCTTTGCTTGGGCTTTCTGTTTTCTGTGCCTGGAATGTGCTCCCTCTTTACCTCAGTGTCACTTATTAAAGGTGAAGCTCTCTAGTTGCTAGTGCCTTTCCCTCTGGAAAATTACTTTATATATCTTTTGCATTTAAATTTCTACAGGCACTTGTTTTTCTCTAATGGAATGCAAACTTTTAAGAGTCCTGAGAATCTTTTAGTTTTGCTTTGCCTCCCCAGAGCCTAGCAGAATGCCTTGTACATACATATAGATACTTAATAAATGGATGGATAAATTCAGTGTTACTAATTCAGCCTCACTTCTTCCCCATCCCCTTCTGTTTGAAATGAAGAAAAGGCAAGCCTTAGAGGCACACTTCTTCAAAAATCATCAGCTGAGACACAGAGAAGTCAGACTGCTTTGAAAACAACATTGAATTTATCATTCTTTTTTTTAATACAAGCTGTACACAATATAAATCTGGTTTCTTTTCTGTGCATATGGAAATGCTTGTGTTGGTTGATGTTTATCAAGGTCAGAATAACAAAGAAAAAGAACTTTCATCAACTTAATACCTGTGCCTTGTTTTAGTCCTTGAGGGAATCCCCCCCTTCAGATGCACCCTTCTCAGGGGGCCAGATTAATCATTTAATGCAGAGCTGTGATGAAGAGTATAGTCCAAGGAGCACTGGGCCTGGATCTGAAATCCTGTCTCTTCCACAAGTCACACAGCCTGGCAATAGGTTTCCTTATCTTTAAACTGAGAGGTTGGTTCTTGGTGATTTAAGCTCTCCTTTTATGTCACCCTCCTTTGCAGAAACAGTCAATGGCTCCTACTGCTTCTTACCCTGGATTTCTTTCAAGGCTTTTCTTGTCTTATCCTTCATTCTCATCCCTATATGTGTTCCCATATAAATAAAATAATGAGTGAAAAAGGTATTAATTGCTTACTGTACTGTGCTAATAAGTTTTAGGGATAGATAAAAACAGAAAGAGAAGATAGTCCCTGTTCTCAGGGAGTTCATGCTCCGAGTGGGGAAGGTATCACTTAGCACTACTTGGTTACAATTTAGAGGAAGAGGCCTAGTGGGAGTCCACCTAGAGGGTCACTGATAAGACTTTGAGTCTTTAGGATGAATAGGAGGTTCTGCTCCATGGGAGCAGGCCACCCACCTTTGGGAAGGGAGGAGTGTTTCTAATTGTCAGTGTGAAGAAAAGATTTTGGTTTTCTTCTGACAAAGTTGGGGTTCATTTGTCTACTAACAACAGAAAGGGAATTGGCAGTAAGATTGGAAATGGGCAGGAAAGGGGGAAGGGAGCCATACCTGGGTGACAGTTTTAGCCACAGCTGTCCAAGTGCCCTCGTGGGGGTGGTCCTCTCAGATCTGTGCCATTGCTAAACTGAAATACTTGTTGTTCCTTGAATCTCAGCTTTCCTACATCTATGCCATTTCTCATGTCATACTGATTTATGGAATAGTGCAGAGCACCAAGCCTGGGGTCAGGAAGACCTGACATCAAATTTGGCCTCAGATACTTAATGGCTTTGTGACCCTGGACAAGTCATTTAATCCTTTTTTCTCAGTTTCTTTGTCTGTGAGATGAGCTGGAGAAGGAAATGGCAAACCACTCTAGTATCTTTGCCAAGAAAACCCCAAAAAGGGTCTTGAAGAGTTGAATGTGATAAAACAACAATTTCCCATTTCTACTCCCATTCCTAGTTAAAGCTTTGCCCATTTTTTAGGGTCCAGCTCAACTGCTAACTTCATTATGGACCTTCTCTAATCTCTCCCTCTGCACTAAACAGTTGATTTTTTCCTTAACTCTGCAACATTTAAAACATTTTGTATTTTTAATTAAAAATCTTTTATATTTCTCTCCTAGCTCCTCTAGTCCAACAACAGCAAAAATCCTTGTAATAAAGAAGCTTAGTTGAACAAAATATTGACCTTGTCCAAAAAAGACATATTTAATTCTGGACCCTAAGCTCACCACCTCTCGGTCTAAAAGTGCCAGTATCATGTTTAATTTTTTTTATCAAGCCTTTTGGAATCATGGTTGGTCATTGATTGGAATTTTAAAGCCTAAGTTGTTTATCTTTATGATGATAAGTGAATTACTGTCTGCATTCTGCTAATTCCACTTTGCATCAGTTCAGATGTGTTCCTCTGAAACCCTCCCTTTCATCATTTCTTACAGCATAATAGCATTTCATTCCATTCATCTACCATAATTTGTTCATCATTACTCAATTGATTTCATTTTCCAGTTCTTTGCCACTATAAAAAGAGCTGGTACCAATATTTTTTTGTACAGATGTTTTCATGTCCTTTTCCTTATCTGTAGCATTTGGTAAATGCAGTTTTTAATGGCACCTAGCATTCAGTCTTACAGATTCATCTTTACATCTTCTCAATTTTAAGTTTGGAAAACAGGATCTTATGCTTTATTGGGTCTCTTAGAGTTCAAATGTGAATTAAACATTCTTAAATCAATAAATAAATTAAGGAGTGAAAGAAGTAGAGATGAGATCCTGTCTTGAATTAGCTTTTTAGTCAGAAGAACTGGCTTCAAAATATTGGATGTCAGCATTCATCTAGTTCAGTGGTTCCCAAACTTTTTTGGCCTACCACCCCCTTTCCAAAAAAAAATATTACTTAGCACTCCCTGTCACATACTATCACCACCCCCAAATGCACCTGTGGCCATCACTGCTCCCCTGGATCGCTGCAGCACCCACCAGGGGGCGGTAGCGCCCACTTTCAGAACTACTGATCTAGTTCAACCTCCTTATTTTATAGCCAAGAAAACAGGCCCCAAGAGGTCATCCAAGGCCAGTGGCAGTTAGCAACAGAGCCAGGATTCAAATCCAGATAGCTTCTCTGACTGGAAATTAAGTGTTCTTTCCATTGTACCATGTTACTCTCTTTCTTGGCTCTGTCATTTACTAGTTGTATGACCTTGGGCAAATCACTTCATTTTTGAGAGTTTGTTTTTGCATCTGTAGATTAGATGATCTGTAAAGTTTTAATTCTAAATCAGTGATCCATTGAGTTTACAATCACAAGTAAAAGGCCAAACAGAAATATGAACACTGTAAATGAACTACTTTGTCTCCATCCTTGTGAGTTGTTCAGAGATTTATTGCTGTGCTGGTCATAAATTAATAGCAGAAATCTAGAACAAAAGGCCTAAACTCTAAAGGGAGAAAGTGGTGGTAGGGTAAGGTGGAAGAACAGGAAAGCAAAACATTACCAGATTTTAAACAAAACTGTGTCTGTAACAATTAAAACTATTTGGTTTTGGTTAAGAAATAGAAAATAGCAGTGTGTCCTTGGGCAAAACATTTCAATTCTCTTAACCTCAGTTTCTTTATAAAAGAGGGTAGAATTGGCTACTACTATATAGAATTCTTTTGAGGCTCAATGAGCTAATATGTGAAAAGCACTTAGCAAACCTTAGAGCATTACCTAAATGTTAGCTGTCATCATTGAGAGAACAGATTACATAAGCATCATTCAGAGAGACAAATGAAATGCAGTGTATGATAGACTCTTAGGCTCTTCTATCTATAATTGCAAAGATAATTTCTTCTTTGATCCTAATTTATGTTGCTACCTTTTATTTGTAACTTTTTATGGTATAAGGTGTCATGTTGATCCAAACTTCATTTTTCTGCTACATTGCTTTCTAGTTTTCCCAGCAGTCTTTGCTGAATAAATGAGCCCTTACTCTAGCAGCTGGAGTCTTCTGGTTTATCAAACACTAGGCTACTGTTTGTTTACTCTTCAGTTCATAGGTTGTATAGCTGATCTGTTCCATTGACCTTTAGCCAGAACCAGATTATTTTGATAATTATTGCTTTGTAATAGGGTTTGAGATCCAGTTTTACTATGGGCCCCTTTCTTCCACACCTTTGAGATTTCCCCCCCATTATTTCATTTTAGATTCTTGACCTTTCAATGAATTTTTAGTATTACACTGGTGGCTCTCCTGCCCCAGAGATCCTTCTAGTAGGTATATGCCTTAAGGAAGTCAATATACTCGAGAAGGAAAACAAAAAAAATGACCTTTTATTGCCCTGGTTTTCCCTCCCTCACTATTTTAAGTTCAGTTTGAGCCCTGAGACGCCTGTTGATGTTTTTACAGAACTATTCCTGGCATGTATTAAGTGCTTAATCAATGCCTGCTATTTGAATGGTTATAACACAGTCCTAATGCATCCTCTGTTACCTACTCTTGCTTCCATTTTTTAAATTCTCAAGTTGATTGGTGATTTCTTTGTACATCCATGTCCAGTTCTTCAGACAAATACAATTTTTTCCTCTTCTTTGGAATTGTTTCCCTTTATCTTTAGAATTTTATTCTTGAACGTTTCCCCTGGCTTCTAGGCTGACTTAACCTGTAACATTTTAGTCAGTGAGATCCATGCCTATTTTCCTGAATAATTTGAAATCTGATTTCCCAAAGTCTAAGGTGCATGTTACATGATTCCTGGATTTCCTCTCTTTCTGTATCACAGAATTTAGAAGGGAATAGTCACTTCCTCCTCTAGGTTTCTTCTCTTTGCCACTCCCAGCAATTAGTTTTTCCCTGTCAGTGATGGTGGTGGTTCTATGGCAGAAGAGTGGTAAGAGGTAGGCAGTGGTAGTTGAGTGACTTGCTCACGGTCACACAGCTAGAAGTGTCTGAGGCCAGATTTGAAGACAGGACCCACACCCTCATGCCACCCCCCCCACCCCCACCCCAACTCCAGGCCTGGCTCTCTATCGACGGAGCCACCTTGCCATCCCCTTGTGACCTGTTTTCCAAATTACTCATCTATTTCCTCTTTATGTCCAGATGGATTGTAATACTTGTCGGGGACAAAATCACCTCTCTTTCTTTCTCCTTTAGTCTTCATTTATATTCTCCATCATTGTGTCTCTTTCTGGTTCCTGTAGTCAGACAGGCAGAAGTGGTGTCAGGAAAAGCAGAAAGTATTTGAGAAAGAAAAGGTGGTTAATAGTGTTATGTACTGCAGAGTGGTTAAAAAGAATGAGGACTGGGAAAAGGCCATCAGGTCTGACAATTAAGATATTATTAGTAACTTTCAAGAGAACAGTTTTAATTAAAGGGTATGGATGAAAGGCAGATTGTAGTGAGTTTAGAAGAAAGTGACAAAAAAAGAAGGCAAGAAGGAAATAAGTGGAGTCATTGAGAGTGGGTGACTTTAATAAAGTGTTTGAAAGGGAAAGAGAAATACAGAACAGCTGGAGGGGGTGGTAGGATGTAGTAAGTGTTTTTAAAGGATGAGAAGTGTAATGCAAAGATGCAATAAAGGCTTTTGTCCTTGCAAAAGTTCACTGAAAACTTCTGGCAGTTAAACCTTAGAATCCTGACAACAGTCAGTTGGTTCTGGAGGCTTGAGGAGAGCGGAAGGACCAACTGGAACTCTGCCTTTGGCTTTCGGCTTTGCTTTTGGCTTGTGCCTTGTCTCTGGACAATTTAAACTTAGCTAATTTCTCTGGACCTCTCCCTGACCTTCTCCATATTATTCCCCTGTTACCTCTCCTGTTTCTCCTGTGGGCTCTGTGAGGACGAGTGGCTTTTGGATTTTAGTGAATAGACTTTGTGGGTTTAGTTTCCTTATACGCAAATAGGACATCTTTGAATCAAACTATCCTTTACTTTATTGATTTAGTATACCCTCTATTTTAAAGCAACCAAATCTTCCCTGGCTGAGAGAGCAGGTTCTCTCTCAGTCTAACCCATTCCTGTGATCCTCCCCCATCTTGAGTTTCTCCTTAGGGGCTGTCAGAAACCCTAACCCCTTTCTCCTTCAGACCAACCCTGAATTTCAATAAATCCTCTTGTTACCTAATCAAACCCTCTGATGAATCATTGTGTTGAAGAATTAGGCAAGGGTTGAGAGGGAAGAAATTATTCTCCTTTATTTCCTGAGGGAACTGGAGGCATCCATCTTGGGAGGAAGTAGTTGCCAGATACTTCCTCCTGAATCCCTTCAATTTCAGTGACAGGGAGGAGCCTTGCGACTCCTCCTTTGAGGATTTGAGAAACTGATAAGAAAGCCCTCAAGTCAGATTTAAACCATTTCTGACTGGCCCTATTCCTTGTGTCTGTAGAAGTACCTTTCCTGCCTGGAAGGGTTCAGCCTATTTTCCCCCAGTGTCCTCTGTCTCTAGCTTGAGTGTCTAGTCTGTGTTAGCTGCCTCTCCTGAATACCTCACCTGTACACTTACCATCCAAATACTACCTTGTCCATTCCTCCCTAAACTAAGTCATCCCTTTCATTCCTCCTCCTAATACCTACCTCACCTTTATTCCTTCCTTTTAACCTAATAGATTCAGAAGATTACTGACATTTTTGATAACAGAAGCCCTGGATATGCTTATAGATGGCAAGAAAGGAACCAGTAGGCCTGTCTTTGTTACATCTCTCAAAGAACCCTGCCCTGCTCTGCTCTGACATTCTGCTACCATTCTAGTGCAGGCCTCATCATCTCATGCCTTGATTACTGCAATACCTCAAGTTTCTCCCCTCCAGGCCATTTTTAATTCAGCCACTAGTGATTTTCTTAAAAACACTGGTCTGACCTTATCACCCCTCTCCTCCTCTCCCATTCAGTAAACTCCAGTGGCTCCCTCTTTGTCTCCAGGAGCAAATATAAAATGCTGTTTGGCATTCAAAGCTCTTCCTAACCCCCCAACATGTAGCCTTCATTCCAGTGACACTGGTTTCCTGGCTGTTCCACAAGCAAACACTCCATTTTGCTGCTCTGGGCATTTTCTCTAGTTGTTCTCCATGACTGAAATAGTTTCCTTCCTTAACTCTGCCTACTGGTTTCCCAAGCTTCCTTTAAGTTCCAGTTAAAACCCCACCTTCTACAGGTAGCCTTGCCTAACTTCTCTTAGTTCCAGTAACTTTCCTTTGTTAAGGTTTTTTCTGTTTGTCCTGTCTATGGCTTGCTTTCTATAGATTTGTTTGCATGTTGTCCTTCATTAGATCGTAAGCTCCTTGCGGTCAGGCCCTGGCTTTTGCCTCTTTGTATGGGCACAGGGCCTGGAATATAGTAACTGCTTAGTAAATGTATATTTAATTGACTTGAAAGGCTGGGATGTGGAAGGAGAGCATTCTAGGAATTTGGGTTAGCCTCTGTAGAAGTACAAAGGAGGCAGATGGAGCACTGATTTGAGGGGTGTAAACTAGAATTAGGTTGTGAAGGAGATCCTTGTGCAATAAGCCTGGAAAGCTTGGCTGGAGATAAATTATGAAGGATTTTAAATGGCAGGCTGAGAAACTTATATTTTATCTTGGATGTAATGGGGAACTAATAGTAAGTAGTTCTTAAACAGGAGAGCAATATGGTCAGGCTTGTGCCTGAGTAAGTTGATTTTGGAAGCTATGGTGGATTGAAGAAGGGAAGGTGCTAGAAGCTAGGAGTCCATTAAGATACTGTTATAATAGTCCATGCAAGATGTAATGAGGGTTTGAACTAGTAAAATGTCATGGGATTAAAGAGAAAGAAATAGAAGGTAGCAAAATGCAGTGGAAAAAACTCATTAATCTCCTATTTACTACTTTGGCCAAGTCAAAAACTCGCTGAGGTCACAAGATCTTAGATTTTCATCTGTAATAGGGGGTTGGATTATATGATCTCTAAGGATCTTTTCTGCTCAGAAACCATAATCCTGTGATGCTCTCTGTGTGTTTGTGTATTTCTTCACTCTTTGAACCAGTTCATATGAGTTTTCAAATGTTGCCCTCTACTTTAAAAGCTCTTCCTTGAACTCCTTTTTTATGTGAGACAGTTTTCCCCATTCTTTCCCTCCCTTCTCCCAGCGCATCCCTCTTTTTTTTTTACCTCTCCATTTTTTGGATTATCCTTTTATAATCGACTCATATCTAAATTTGTATAAATTTGTATATGTAAACTCCTCCTAACTGCCCTAATAATGATTAACTTCTTAGGCTTTACATGCATCCTTTTCTCATATTATTGCATGCATCATATTCTCATCAATATTAACAGTTTAATCTTATGAAGTTCTTTGTCATTTCTCTTCCCTGTTTGCCTTTTGAGTCTTGAGTCTTTAAGTCTTGAGTGTTTAAACATCAGACTTCCTATTCAACACTGGTTTTTTCATCAGGAATGCTTGAAAACCCTCAACTTTGTTAAATACTATTTTCTTCCCAGAAAGAATTAGACTGTTTTCCTTGTGGCAATCCTGGCTGTTTTACCTTCTGAAATACCAAAGTTCCATGTCCATTGCTCCTTTATTTTGTTAGCTGCTAAATCTTGTGTGATCTTGACTCTGATTCTACAGTTTTTGAATTGCTTATTTTTAGACACTTTATATATTTTCTCCTTGACCTGGGAGCTCTGGAATTTGGCTATTAATATTACTGGGAGTTTTCATTTTGGGGTCTCTTTCAGTTGGGTTTTTCAAATTTTTATTTTATCTTCTGGTTCTGAGATATTGGGGTGGCTTTCCTTTAAAATTTCTTGAAATATGATGCCTAAACTTTTTTTTTTTTAAAATTTATGATCAGGGCCTTCAGATAGTCTGACAATTCTTTAAATTGTCTCTACTCAGTTTATTTTCTAGGTCAACTCTTTTCCCCATAAGATATTTCACACTTTATTCTGGTTTTTCCCCCCTTCTTTTGACTTTGTTTCCTAATGTCTCATGGAATCATTAGCTTCTACTTGCCCAATTCTAATTTTTAATGAATTGTTTTCTTCAGTATTCTGTTTTCCATCTCCCCCTCCCCCCCATTATCCAGTTCTATTTTTTTTTACATTTATTAATATTCATTTTTAACATGGTTACATGATTCATGCTCCTCCTTTCCCCTTCAACCCCCCCCCCC
>NC_058131.1:402906813-402933402 GCF_016433145.1 Gracilinanus agilis | reverse complement strand
TTTTTGTTTTCCCTCCTCTGTTGTCTGGATTTTCTCTGTGTAGAAGTTGTCGAGTGTTCCAGAGTTTCTCTTGATGGTCTTTTTCTTCTGCACTTCCTTATTGCTGGCCATTGTTAGCCCCGCCCCTTTTCAGCTTTGTCTTTGCACTCAGGGTCTGCCTGGGCCTTGCAAGCTTGGGGGGGGGGGGCCTCCGGTCTCCTTGTCCTCGGGGTCAGGCCTCCTGGTAGTTCCCGGTCTGCCCCTCTGCCCGAGGTTCCTTCAGCAGTCTTTGGGGCTGCTTTCACTGCAGCGCTCTGGTCTGCACGGGTCCTCACTGGAGGTCCAAGCCTGGGCTGGAGATCGTTATTCAAGCCTAGGGCACTGCCTTTGCCTGTGCAGATGCTCTTAGGGCCTGCCTTCACCCCCCCTCCCCCCAGAAGGTACCTGAGGCGATGCCTTCAGTGCTTGGGAGAGGCCTTGCTTTAGGGGCCTTTATCCAGGCCGGAGGCGGTGCCTTCACCCAAGTGGAAGCTCACCTGGGGTCCCTCCTCTTGCAGCACACAGGTACAGGCCCCGGGGCTGCCAGTGATTATCTGGTTGCCCCAGTCCTGTTTTCCCACTTGTGCGTTGGGGTTGTGCTAGGTGAGCGGTGTGGGGGGTGGGGGAGGGGCTTCTTCCTCTGGCGTTTTAGTGAGAGCTGTTTCACCCCTTTATAGCGTGGAAATGCCCCGATTCTGCGTACCTTCAATGCTGCGCCCTGTTGTGGGGTTCCTTCGTTCCTCTGGACTCGTTTTTATTTCCCCTTGAGGGGTCCTGTATGCTTCGGTTAGGAGAGATCAAGCAGCTGCTCCTTACTCTGCTGCCATCTTAACCGGAAGTCCACATTAACTCTTAAAGTAAGAAAAACTAGGACAGGATCATCAATCTGTGACAGTAATGCCTCTAAGGCAGTTGTTGGAGAGCCTTTTCTATTCCTCATTGCCTGAAATTCTTTCTTGTTGCTCCTGGTCAAGCTGCACCAGTGGCTTCAGAAGTTACTGTCCCCAAACTGGAATGATAAGCAAAAGGAAAGAAAGGGAGAGGGGGAAACCTTGGTTTGTTGCCTCCTGAAGAGAATCTTTTTTCTGTAACTCCCAGTGACAGTTGAGACAAAATCCTGGCTTTGGGGTTACTCCAAAAGAAGGCTGGCAACATTAGGGAATGAATTTTTTGGGCCAGGGTAACCCATAACTTAGGAAAGTTTGGTGGGTAGTTTTTCTTAATTGAAACTGACTTCATTTCCAGAAGATCCACTGAATATTGATGGATATAAGTAAGTGAGAGGGCAGTACTCCACTGATTGCTGGACACTTTTCTGTAGTTACTGTTATAGAATAGACACTCTTCTTTCTGTAGTCTGAACAGCTTAACCATGAGGTCACCACTAATAATCGCAATCGGCTGTCCAAGCAGAAATAGTTTTTGCTGTTCTGATTGCCACAATTTAATGAAAACTAACTTGTGATTTCATGTGTGTTAGAACAGTACCAAATGGGGGCAGCCATAATTACACTGATTTGCTGCTACTGAATAGTTTGAGTTGGGCTAAGGCCGTGGTAGCAAACCTATGGCACACATGCTCTTGGGTATGCGTACCGTTGCTTCAGCAGAGTTCGCCAGAGTTCATTACTGGAAAGTCAGAGGGATGTGGGGCTGGGCTAAGGTCTATTCCTATGAAGTTCTGCTCAGGAAAAACATGCCTATTATTTATTTTTCTGTGGAATGATGTAAATTTAACTGAACCCAAATTGAGTAGCACAGAATGGATTATAAGTTAAATGTTGATTTAAATTTTGAAGTCTATTATTATATAATTTAGCATAAGATATTTTGCTTGTGACATTCACCAAACTTATATGTGCTTCCTGTTGTACTTGCTTTGGAGTGACTGATTACTGTTAAAAGTTATTTTTAGTAGTATAGAAGTATAGGAAGTAGTATAGAAGTATAGTGGAAAGAATATTGGTTAGAATCAGAAAGACTTGGGATCAAATTCAGGCTCTATTATTACCTCTGTGACCTTGGATAAGTCACTTACCATTTCTGGATTTTTCATCAGTAAAATAAGATGATGACCTTTCCAGTTCTAAATCTATGAGTCTTTGGGCTATAATCCTATTAATATCTTAACCTGTTGCCATGGGTAACATCCTAGGTTCTATGAAAGGGCTCTTGTTTTATTTTGTTGCCTATCCTCTTACTCAGATTTATTTTTTAGTTTTCTCTTATAGTAACATAGGGCAGACTTCTATTATCCTTGAATAGGTAGAAAATGTGCTGCAATGGGGAGAGGACCTGGTTTCATATTTTCCTCTGACACTACCCCTGTGAATATGGGCAAGTCACTTGATCTCTTTGGCTCTTTGTTCCTCTTCCATAAATTGAGAGAATTGGACATTAAAAGCCTCAGAGATTTCTTTCAAACGTGTGTGTGTGTGTGTGTGTGTGTGTGTGTGTGTTTTACCCATTACATGTAGTAAATTTCCACACAAGTTTCCTAATTTATATGATAGAACTTAACCTAGGTCATAGAATATATGAGGGGGTAGTATAGTGTAAGGAAATACTAAGTAGAACAATTTATATTTGATTCTGAGAACAATAGGGAATTATTGGAATTTATTGAGTATGTGGAGGACATGGTCAAGTCTAAGGAAAATCACTAGCCGCTTAGTGAATGATGGACTGGAGTGGGGGGTGGTGATATGAGTTGGGGAGACTAACTTTAGAATGCTATTGCAATATCCAGGCATGAGATGATAAGGGACTGTCTTGGGAGAGGAGTCACTGTGTGAACAGAGATCATGAAATGTGTACCAGAGATATCATGAAGTGTTAAGAGAGTTTTTATTATTGCTCCTTTTCCTCAGAAATATAAAAATTAATAAAAGAAATTAATAAAAACTCTTAACAGACGATAGAAGCAAGCCTTGGTAACAGATTGAATATGTAGAGCGAGCATAAAAGGCATCAGAGATGATAATAAGCTTGATACTTGACAATTGGGAATATGGTGGTGCCCTCAGTAGTCAGATTTCAAGAGGAGAAGGTTGAGGGGGAAAATGAATTCAGTTTTAGTCCTGATGTATCAGAAATCCTTTGGGACATCCAATTCTAGGTGGTGAAAAGGCATTTGGAGATTCAAAGCTGTAGCTCAGGAGAGAAGTTAGTGCTACTAGATAAATTGATCTGGGAATAATTTGTATAGTTATTATAATTGAATCCATGGACTCAGAAGGACATCAAGTGAGATAAAGTAGGGGAAGGTCCATTAAAGAGCTTTAGAGGGACATCCAAGAGGAGTGAGTGGTTTTGATCTGATGAAGATCTAGCAATGGAGACTAAGAAGGAATGTTTAGACAGGAGAAGAGCAGTATCACAAATATTTAGAAGAATATTCAGGAAAAGAGGGTGGTCAGCAGTGCAAATGCAGCCAAGAGATCAAGAAGGTGAAGATTGGAGTGGGGGGTAGTGTCACTAGATTTGGCAATTAAGAAATTATAGATAACTTCGGAGAGAGAAATTCTGGTTCACTGAGGTCAGAAACCAGATCACAGAAGAATGAAGAATGTGAAGAAAGGAAGTAGAAGGTCCTGAGTATAAATAGTTTTCTCCAGTTTAGCCAAGATGGGTAAGAGGGTCATAGGACAGTATAGTATGGATCAACAGCTGCTAATGCTGGGTTGAAGTTTGGGAGGGTAACTAGGGTCTGGAAGTTACCTAGAGATCACAATTGAACCTATTGGAACTAATGAGATCATTAATATAGAGGACATAGAGCAAGGATTCTGAACCTGGAGTTTGTGGATGGATTTCAGAGCATCTATGAATTTGAATGCAGAAAGTTTTACAACTCCTCTCTTCCTCCTTCCCCTTCCCTAGTCTGGCACTCTACCTACTGTGCTACCTACCTGTTCCATATAACTTTATTTCAACATAACTGGATTCAGGCAGGTCTAATACCACAACATTCTTAATTAAAATGTTAGGATGAAATTGAGAACTCACAAGTCATTGTGTAGTTAACAAAAGGAAGTTAACTTTGCCACAAAATAGCAAATATAATGTGATTTGGGGTTTTGGCTTTAAAAGATGGCTCTATAGCAAAAACGAACAATATAGAGATAGGTATCAAGTGATAACATTTGAACAACTCAGTGGAATTGCTTGTTGGCTCTGGGAGCGGGGAGGGAAAGAAAATGAATCATGGAAACATGGGAAAATATTTTAAAATGAAAAAATAGCAAATATATGCAGCAAAACACAGGTTCATACACAATTTCCCTTATGGAAATAAAACTGGTCTGGACACCTAGGCATTGTATTATGAAGTCTATTGTGATTTTCATGGTCTTCAGAAATCCACCAAAGTGAGCCCCAATTTCTTCCTCTTGGGGACTTTTTATGTCTTTAAAAGACCAGGAAGCTCAAGCCAATCAAGTTCCAGGGAGAGCTTTGTCTCTTTTTAGGAAAATTTAATTTGATTAAAGGAAGGAAGGAGGAGATGCCTGGGCTAGCCTATGTTTTGGATTGAGGGAAAGAAGATGTGTCAAGAAAATACTGGTAAATATTAGACCAATCAAAAAATTTTTTTTTGTAATCCCATTTTATTTTATCTTATTTTATTATTATTTTTTAAACCCTTACCTTCTGTCTTAGAATCCTTATTGTGTATTGGCTCCAAGGCAGAAGAGTGGTAAGGGTAGGCAATGGAGGTTAAATGACTTGCCCAGGGTCACACAGCTAGGAAGTGTTTGAGGCCAGATTTGAACCTAGGACCTCCTGTCTCTAGGCCTGGCTCTCAGTCCACTGAGCCAACCAGCTGTCCCCAGTTTCATATTATTTTATACATTTAAAAACATTCTGAGAAAGGGTCCTTAGGCTTCAGCAGACTTTCTAAGAGGATAATACCAGTACTGTTAACAGTAGCATTTATATGGTTCCTTAACATTGGTAAAGGATTTCACGTTACCACATATGATTTATCTTGTCCTCATAACAGTCCTGTGAAGTAGATGCTATTCTTTACTGCCCATTTTATTGATGAAGCACCCATAAGTGCTCTTACAGCTTATGAGTGTCTGAGGCAGGATTCACAATCAGGTCTTCCTAATTCCCAGCCCAACACTACCCTAGCTGCTTAGGTGCTGTCACACACACACACACAAACACACACACACAGAGGTCAAGAAATTCTGATTTGAAAAGAGAAGAGCATGTTAGGACAAGGCCTTGGTGTATGTCACACTAGACATGGATGGTAATCCCACAAAGGAGACTAAGAAGGAATTAGCTAGTCAGATAGGTAAAAGGAAAACCAAGAGAGAGAATAGAATCCCCAAAACCTAGGGAGCATGTCTGTATATCACTGACAAAGCCTGCAAGTAAAGATAATTAGAGATACTCCATTTAAAATCATCAAGGATAGAACAAAATAACTGGGGATATACCTACCAAAACAAATCCAGGAACTACGTGAACATAATTATAAAACATTTTTGTGCAAATATAGCCAGATTTAAATAACTGGAGAAATATGAATTGTTCATCAGTAGGTAGAGCCAATGTAATTAAAATGACAACCCTACCTAAATTAATCTAATTCAATGCTATCCTAATTAAATTTAACAAAAAAATTATTTTATTGAGCTAGAAAAAAATAAAATTCATTTGGAAGAACAAAAACCTAAGAATTTCAAAGAAATTAATGAAAAAATGTAAAGGAAGGAGTTTTATCAATGCCAGATTTTAAATTGTATTATAAAGTAATAATTATCAAAACTAGCTGGTTACCAGCTAGGAAATAGAAAGGTTTATCAGTGGAACAGAACAGACATACAACAAAGAATAGTAAAAGATTATAGTAATCTTGTGTTTGACCCAAGTAAATATCCACACTTTTGGGATAAGAATTCACTATTTGTGGGGGCTGGGGGGGAAAGCTAGGGAAACTGGAAAGCAGTTTGGCAGAAACTAGGTATAAACCAGTATCTTATACTGTTTACCAAGATAAGATCAGAATGGATACATGACCTAAACACAAAAGGAGATAGTCTAAGCAGATTAGAAGAACAGGGAACATATAACTTATCAGATCTATGGAAAAGAAAATAATTTATGAATAAACAAGAGAGCATTGTGAGATGTAAAATAAATAATTTTTATTATATAACTTCAACCAAAATTCTGTTCAGTAAAGAGTAATGTAAAGAAAACAAATTTAAATGGAGGCAATGTTATCTTAAAAAATATAGAAATGAAAACAAATCATAGAAACAGTATACAGTTTCATCCAGGAAAATGCTGAGAAAACATGAAAACTTTTGGGACATAGCCAAGGCAATCCTTAAAGGAAAATTTATACCTCTAAACACTTTCATCAGTAAAAGAGGGAGAAACAGTTCAATGAATTTAGCATATAACTTTTCAAAGTTTTCAAAAGGTTTTGCTCAAATAAAACTAATGTAGCTAAGATTAGAAGGAAAGCAGAAAATCTCAAACATATGAGAACTGTCAAATTTATTAGAATATGAGTCATTCTCCAATTGATACATGATCAAAGGAGATGAATAGTTTCAGATGAAAATATCAAAATATAGTCATATGAAAAATGCCACAAACCACTACTGATTAGAGAAGTGCAAATTGAAATATACAATTAGTTTGCTGTTGAAATCCACTTACTTTGTTGTCAGAGGAGTAGAGATCATTCTCATTCAAGAGCAGTTATTGAAGGTAGTGAAGATATAAATGAAATTCAACAGAAACCCATCAGGGACCAGAGAAAGGAAAATAAGAGAAGGTAAATTCAGGGAGGTAATAAACAAAACACTTAATTTCTGTGGTTAGATCATAAAGGGTGATCAAAGGGAGGAAAAAAAGTAGAAGGACCGCAGTGATCAGGATCTGGACTAGGTGAAGAGAGGAGGATTGGGCAGAGGAGTAGGATCAGACAATTTCAGTTATGGATTACTAAACCCAATCATATGCCTTGTATTTCACTATCTATTCATACAAAAATATTTATTGCAACTTTTGTGGTAGTAAAGAACTAGAAGTCGAGGAGATGCCCATCAGTTTGAAGAATAATTGAACAAATTACAATATGTGATTTCGATGGAACTGTGCTATAAGAAATGATGAGCAGAATGATTGGGAAAAATCTTGAAAGATTTGCATGAACTAATGCAAAGTGAAGTGAGCAGAACCAGAAGAACATTGTAAACAGTGACAACAATATTATAAGATGAAGAGTTGTGAGCATCTGAGTCATTCTCAGCAATGCAGCAATCCAAGACAGTCCCAGAGACTCATGATGAAAAATGCTCTCCCCCCTCAGAGAAAGAACTGATAGAATCTGAATGAAGACCAAACATGCTATATTTCATTTTTTTAAATTTGAGATCTCTTCCACAAAAAGACTAATATGGAAAGTTGTTTTTTTTTTTAATGATTGCATATATAAAATCTATATCCGATTGCTTGCCCTCTCAGGAAGGGGTGGGAAAGAGTGCAGGAGGGAGGGTAGGAAAGAAAGAAAATTTGGAACTCAAAATTTAAAAAAAAAAATGAATGCTAAGAAACTTGTTTTTGGAAAAATAAAATATTAAAAAAGAAGAAGGATTGGGGCCTTTAAGGGGCAAAACAAAAGGATATGACTATAATCTTAACAGAAAATATGAGCAGAATGAGTTCAAACATAAAGCAGAAGAGAATATCAGATTCCATCAGTACATTGGTTACAAGAAACACACTTGAAATAAGATTCACACAGATTTAAAAGTGGGGGATTAGAACAGAATTTATTATATGTTAGGCAAATTTTAAAAAGAGGAGGTAGCAATCCATTTTAGACAAGATAACAGTAAATATATGTAGGAACTTAAAGTAATATTCATATTAATATACATACATTAACTGCATGACACCATTAGAAAAATTGCCAGGGCACAAAAACCTCAAAACAAATGCAGAAAAACAAATAATAAACTCATCTTTTATACCACACTACAATAAAAGGCATTATAAAGAAAGCAAATTTAAATGGAGGCAATGTTATCTTTTTTTTTTATTTTTTTTTTAAACCCTTGTACTTCGGTGTATTGTCTCATAGGTGGAAGAGTGCTAAGGGTGGGCAATGGGGGTCAAGTGACCTGCCCAGGGTCACACAGCTGGGAAGTGGCTGAGGCCGGGTTTGAACCTAGGACCTCCTGTCTCTAGGCCTGACACTCACTCCACTGAGCTACCCATCTGCCCCTCAATGTTATCTTAAAAATGTAGAAATGAAAACAAATCATAGAAACAGTATATAATTTCATCCAGGAAAATGCTGAGAAAACATATAAAAACTTTTGGGACATAGCCAAAGCAATCCTTAAAGGAAAATTTATACCTCTAAACACTTTCATCAGTAAAAGAGGGAAAAACAGTTCAATGAATTTAGCACATAACTTTTCAAAGTTAGAAAAGGAGCGAAATTTAAAAACCTACAAGAAAACACAAAAGTAGACACTCTGGAAGTTAAGGAAAAGAGAAACAAAATTGAAAACAGAAAGAAATTGAATTGAGAAATAAAAGTAAGATCATATTAACAAAAACAAAATAGACCCAGCTAATATGAATTAGGAGAAGGAAATAAAATTACCAAAATGAAAAGGGAGAATTCACAATAGTTAAAGAAGAAATAAAATTGTTTTTGCCCAAATACAAACCAAATAAGACTGATAACATAAATCATGTGGATGAATATAATAAGCATATAAAATATCCAGGTGAACAGAAAAAGAGAACTTAAGTAATACAATCTTAGAAAAAGAAATTGAACAAGTATGTCAACTCTCAAAGGGACACACCTTAGAATAAGCTCCTTGAAGGCAGTCTGTGTCCATAGCACTTAGCAGAGTGATAGGAGGTGCTTTGTCACTGTTCAGGAGGTGCTTTGTCACTGTTCCTTGATTGAATAGACTTGACAGTGGATGCCTACCTCCTTGCTGAAGAGACCTGGGTTATCATTTCTTGGGGATTTATTTTGTGAGGGAAACCTTGTTCAGTAGTAGGTCCCTTCCATCTCTTGAGATACAGCTAAGTCCCTTTGTCAGGACCATACAATTAGCAAGGAGCAGAGCTAGAATTGAAACTCCAGGCCTTTGGCTACCAGATCCCATACCCTTGCTCCTTTATTGTTGTTGAGTCATTTTCAGTCACGTCCATCTTTGCTTTACCCCAGTTAGGGTTTTCAAAATCAGAGGCTATATTTATTGCAGTTCTTTTTGTGGTAGCAAAGAATTGGAAACTGAGGGATTGTTCATGTAGTATCTGATTGTGATGGAATACTATTGGGCTATAAGAAATGACAAGCAGGATGGTTTTGGAAAAATGTGGAAAGATCATATGAGCTGATATAAAGGGAAATGAACAGCACCAGAAGAACATCGTACATAGTGACAGCAATATTGGATGATGAATAATTGTCAACAACCTAGCAATTCTCAGCAGCGTAATGATCCAGGATGATGCCAGAGATTCATGATGAAAAATACCATCTGCCTTTAGAGAAGGAGCTGATAGAGCTTGAATACAGACCAAAGCATACTATATTTCATTTTCTTTTCTTCTGTTTTTCGTTTTTTTTTTTTTTTGTCATCATTTGAGATCTCTTCCTCCAAAATGACTTATATGGAAAAAAGTTCTACATGATTGCATATATAAAGTCTATATCAGATTGCTTATCATTTCAGGAAGGGGGGAAGGGCAAAAAGGAGAGAGAGAGAGAATTTGGAACTAAGAAAAATTTTTAAATGAATGTTTAAAAATTGTTTTTACATGCAATTAGGGCAGAATAAAATAATATTATTTTTAAAATCAGAGAGACCTAAATTCTAAATCTTGCCTAGTTCTTCTTACTAGCTAGGTGGCTTTGGGTAGGACATCCAGCTTAGGACTTAACTTCCCTGAACTTCATTTGTAAATTAGAGGGCAGAAAGCAAGAAGAGTTAGTTCTGTAAAATCTAACATTATCTGACTCATTCCTAAGGTTTTTGTTAATGTGACACTTCTCTCCCCACTTTGCTTCTCCTCAGCATACTAGAGTTGAGAACATAGAAAGAGAAAATACCTTTCCCATTAAAGCTACTTGGCTATAGAAACCTCAGTAGAGCTTGACCTCTCTGCCTTGTTTCCAAAGTAGGCTAGTTAGTCCCTTCAGCCCTCGTGTCCCTGTAAAAGCACAAAGAATTCTGAAATGAAAGAACAGCTCTGGTCAAAAGAGAAAGCCTGAAGACACTGTGATCCCACCCTTAAGAAATTTCTTAGTCACTGGGAATATTCATTTCCTTTGAGCTGCATTTTCACTTAGATAAGAAAATCACCCTAATTTTCTTGGCCAGTCAAGGAGTTTGCCCAGTTTTTCTTTTCTTTGTGTTCCTTGCTTCACTTATAACATGTATTTGAGTGCATGTCCTGTCTCTCCTTGGTACTATGCACTTTGGGTGGTACACTTTGGGGGATAAGAGGGAAAAAAAGAGCCTTTAAAGTTAAGGTCTTAACATACTACTTTGGGACAATATAACACTATAACTATATATATCAATAAAGACAGCAATAGGGAATGTGGCAGAATACATGTGCTAAGTGCCAAATGTGTTGTCCCCACAATAAGTGGCTTGGGTTAAGAAAAGGAGAAAGATCCCTGGTGGTTAGAGTGGGCAGGGAAAATAAGGCCTGTGCTAGGCTGAAAAGGCTAAAAACCAAGAGCAAACTGTAAATGTGATAGAACCCTAGGGGCATGCCTAGAGAATCCCTGGAGACATCTTTTTCCATAGGAGGTGCTTAGCAGCAAATGTAAACAGTTCATTGTGACAAATAGTGGTTAAAAATACTGCAGTGACAGTGGGCCTGGGGAACACAGCAGAACTACCAAAGTAGAGAAATAAGTCTAAGCTTTCTTGGTCATTAGACACTGTGGTTGGGATTACCTGGCTCTTCCCCAATATCATCATCAAACCTCATTGACTGAGAACAAATTCGGAATTGTGATATGGTATAGTTTATAGAGGCCTGCTTGCAATATGAACAGGTTAGGTACAAATTATACATTTTTACCATGTGGTTGGTTCTGCTTAATCATACTATTAATGTTATTTAAGTAATCTCATATCGTATATAGAATTTTCAGATAATTTTTTTTTAACAGGATAACTTCTGATCGACTTTGTTTAGCACCATGCCCGGTACATGCTAGACATTTATTAAATATTCAATGATTATTAACAATCACATACTTTATTTAGAAGTTTTTAAAAACTGATTTATGTTGAAATGAAATGAATTAATTTTTGTTTGTCTTTTAGGAAAAATTTTCATTCCGAAATGAATTATGGAAATCCTCCACCCTACTCGGACCCAGGCCCAACTGCCCCATATCCACCATATCCACAGCAACCTCAAGGATATCCTCCTTCTGGGCCTTATCCTCCTGGGCCTCCAGGGCCGTATCCACCCCCTAATGCAGGGTACCCATACCAAGGCTATCCACAATATGGCTGGCAAGGTGGACCCCCTCCAGAAGCTCCCAAAACCACAGGTACTGTAAGCATTATGTTCAGTCCTAGGTCAGAATGAAAAATATGTGCATATTTTCCTTGGCAAAAAATACAGACAAATGGTTTTTATAACAGTTCATTCTTAGGCTTTAATGATTGTTTTTCCTAAATAATGGGGGACTTTTCATCTCTGGTAAGCAGATAGATATCCTCTTGATTCTGTGAGCCTCCCTCCTTTGTGGTGTTTTCCTTTGGGACAGAAATCTTGTTTGGCATGTTTTCTAAGAGTAGAGGAAGGAATTTGAAGGTCTCAGGCTGCTGGTATTTATTCTTGTAATAGCAGAAAGTCTTGTTTTTCAGGATCAGATTGTTGGAACCAATTTATCTTTAAATTCCAACTTATTTTAGCCATTTTTTTCAAAAGCAGATAACAAATATTTTAAACTAAGACACTTTCTAAGCTAAACCTTAAATTTTTACCTACATTTTCAATAGTTCAGTTAAAGTTGGGGCCACCACATCCTAGGCCCTTAATTCTCTGTGTATTTGCTGCTGTATGGTTCAATTGGCCTTAAAAAAAAAATTCATTCTTAATCCAGCACCTATCTTTTCTCTCTGCCAAGTAAATGGTAGAATCTTTTAACTGGAAAGCCTCATTTTCTCTGTCTTCTCTGTTTCAGACTTTCTTAATATTTGTTGCTTTTATTTTTCTTCTGATGCCCAGTTCCCTTTGCACACACCTGTTTTGGCTTCTCATAATGACTAGATTCAGGCTGTCCCTGACAGAAGTCAAGTCAATAAACAATTTTAAAGTGTCTTTGTGCCAGTCACAGTATTAAACCACTTTGCCCAGGCCTTAACCCTTTGCTGCCCATAGTAACAGATCTGAAGGTTTATTCTTATTCTAGAAGTAATTCTTAACCCAACATTCCAAGATTATGAGGTTCATCCAAGGTGGGTGTCACATACTAAAATCCTTCTCCCTAGTTGGACCCAGGAAAATACTACAAATGATAGTCATTTAAGAATCTCATAAACAAGGAACTCCCTAGGGAAAACAAAATACAGCATTTGATTACATCAAGCCATTAAATAGATTTTGAAGAAAAATCTTGACAAGCAACTAGGTTCTGTTTTCTTGGCGTTCTCTTGTAACAGTTTCTTTTACGGGTGCACAGTAATAGTACAGGAAATGTGTCACCAAGTGCTGTCTGAGTAGTAACAAACACAGAATTCAGGTCTCTGGCACTGAAGGGAAAATTTCTAAAATAAGTCTCCTACACTGACAAGTCTTCTGTTTAACACAAGGTTTTCCTAGTATGTGGGACACTTTGAAGGTTTAGGCAAACTCTCACTTCCGCAGCACTTGGCTCCTTTTCAAAGTGACTACTTCAGCTTCTTTGTTTCTGATGCTTAGTATGGTTATATTAATTTTCAATCATGCTGAGTTGGGGGGGGGGGCGGGAGGTGTTTAAACCCTTACTCTCTGTCTTAGTACTCTCTGTCTTAGAATGAATACTAAGTGCTGGTTCCAAGGCAGAAGAGTCATTAAGAGCTTGGCAAATGAGGTTAAGCAATTTGCCCAGGGTCACACACCTAGGAAGCATCTGAGGCCAGATTTGAGCCCAAGTCCTCCTGACTTCAGGCCCGGCTCTGCCCACTGAGTCACTAGCTTCCCCTGCTGAGTTCTTTTATAGCCTTGCAAATTTGTAGATAGTCTCTATTCAAGATATCTAGTGTTCTTCTTTGCCACTAATTTAAAATTTTAGTGATTTTTATGGCATAATGCAGCTTGCTTTTTTTTTTTTTTTTTTTTTTAAATTTTTTTTTTTAAACCCTTAACTTCTGTGTATTGGCTCCTAGGCAGAAGAGTGGTAAGGGTAGGCAATGGGGGTCAAGTGACTTGCCCAGGGTCACACAGCTGGGAAGTGTCTGAGGCCAGATTTGAACCTAGGACCTCCTGTCTCTAGGCCTAACTCTCAGTCCACTGAGCTATCCAGCTCCCCCCAGCTTGCTTTGTTTTTTGAAAAGGTTTTATTTATACTTATTGTTTTTATATGGTCATTCCTCCCCACCTCCCCAAGAATCCAGTTAACAAAGAAGAACAGTAAAGCCACCATCTAAACAGAGATTCTAGTGGTCAGGTTCTGTTCTGTTATCTCTTCAACAAGTGTTTTTAGAAGATGCACATAGGTTTGGCTCTCATAACTTCTAAGCCCCTCAGGTTTATTTTGTAACAGTTTTATTATTTACCTTTTCTTTTTTACATCAGTCATTTCTAGATATGCCCTTCCATCTACCCTAGTATTAAGCCCTTCTCTGGTGACCAAGAAAACCAGTTTAGCAAAACCAGCAGTATTTAGTGATCACATCTAATAGTCCCTATAACATTCTGTGCCTATGGATCCCCCTGCCTCTTGGCCAAGAGGAGGATGAGTTTGTTTCCTTATCTCCTTGGACTAAGATTAATCATTACCATTACTAAGAGTTCTTTCTTTTAGTGTTTCTTTGCATCACTATATTGCTAATTTTTTAGTGCACAATAATATTTCTTTATACTCTTTTGAAAGAAAAATTCAGGATTTTTTCCATTTCATGATTTCTAAAAATGTGCAGTGAAGTCTTTTTTCCTATAACTATATTTCCTGAAGGAGATTTTTATGAACCTAATGTGAAAATGGAATGTGAAATCCTCCTAAGATACTGGTGGTTTTTTAAAAAATAGATTTTTACTGATATCTTTTAAAATTTTTGTTATTGGTAAAGTAGTATTAGTGTTTGAGCTGGGAACAGTTGCCTCTTTGGGAGACGGGTATGCTGAGTTTGGTTTGGGGCTTACTTATCTTTAATAGGATAGACAGGGCTTTCTAAACTTTTACCTCCTTGAATTGTGATATCATTTTCTTTCTTTTTTTAAACTACATTTTATTTTTTCCCCACTTGCATGTAAAAACAGTTTTTGGTATTCTTTTTAAAAAGTTTTTGATGGGGGCAGCTGGGTAACTCAGTGGATTGAGAGTCAGGCCTAGAGACAGGAGGTCCTAGGTTCAAATCCGGCCTCAAGACACTTCCCAGCTGTGTGACCCTGGGCAAGTCACTTGACCCCCATTGCCCACCCTTACCACTCTTCCACCTAGGAGCCAATACACAGAAGTTAAGGGTTTAAAAAAAACAAAATTAAAAAAAAAAAGTTTTTGAGTCCCTAATTCTTTCCCTTCCCCCCTCCTACCACACCCAGATGGTAAGCAATTTGATATAGATTATACATGTGTACTCATGTAAAACATACTCCTATATTAGTCATGTTATAGAAGAAAACAGAAGCCAAAAAAGTGAAAAATAGTATTCTTTGATCTACGTTCAGACTTCATCATTTCTTTCTCTGGGAATGAATAGCATTTTTCATCATAAGTCCTTTGGACTTTGACTTGGATCATTGTATTGCTGACAGTAGCTAAATCATTCAGTTGATCATCATTGCAACATTGTTGTTATTGTGTATAGTGTTCTGGTTCTGCTTACTTCTTCACTTTGTTCATGTAAGCCTTCCTAGGTTTTTCCAAAGCTATACTTTTTGTCATATCTTTTAGCACAACAGTATTCCATCACAATTGTATATCACAGCCTGTTCAGTCATTCCCCAATTGATGGGCATCCTCTTGATTTCCAATTCTTTGTTAGCACAAAAAGAGCTGCTATAAAAGTTTTGTACAAAAGGAAGGTTCTTTCCCCCTTTTTGATTTCTTTGGAATACAACCTTAGTATTGGTATTATTGGATCAAAGGATATGCAGTTTTATAGCACTTTGAGCACAGTTCCAAATTGCTCTCTAAAATGGTGTGATACATTTTATTTTAGGTTTGCAATCATTGAGCCATCATGGAGAGTTGGTTTGCTTAGGAATATTCTTATCAAGGGTGTTGGTTGTGAGGTTGGTTAAGATTTAACAATGCTATACAGCCTTAGGAAAAGAACAGGAAACCTTGGTGGGTGTGCCTTTGGACAGGCCAAAGTGGGAGCTACTGGGTTGGGTGGGGACAGATATAAAAGGAGAAATTTCTGAGGTAAAACAAAAATATTCAAATTAGCAAGGTACAGAAAGCTTATAGGATTTAATCCTGGAATGAAAATTAGAAGTCATAATGTCTAACACCCATTTTACATTAGAGGAAGTAAGTCCTGGAGAGACACAGTGATATTCCCAAGGTTTTATGGGTTATATGTAGCAGAGACAAGCACTATTTTTTCATTTTAATTCTGAGTTTTACTTTGCAAAAAGAATTATTAAGTCCTTTTCTCTTTCCTTACCTTTTTTTAAAAAACTCTTCCCTTCCCTATTAGAATCAGTACTATGTATTGGTTCCAAGGCAGAAGAGTGGTAAGCGTAGGCAATGGGGGTCAAGTGACTTGCCCAGGGTCACACAGCTGGGAAGTGTCTGAGGCCAGATTTGAACCTAGAACTTCCTGTCTCTAGGCCTGGCTCTCAATCCACTGAGCTACCCAGTTGCCCCCTTCCTCATCTTTTAAAAACAACATTGGAGGGCAGCTGGGTAGCTCAGTGGAATGAGAGTCAGGCCTAGAGATGGGAGGTCCTAGGTTCAAATCTGGCCTCAGACACTTCCCAGCTGTATGATCCTGGGCAAGTCACTTGACCCCCATTGCCTACCCTTACCACTCTTCTGCCTTGGAGCCAATACACAGTATTGACTCCAAGATGGAAGGTAGGGTTTTTAAAAAAAAAAACAAAAAACAACAACATAGGAAGAGTCAATGATTTCCATGTTGAAAAAATAATTTGTATACATGATGTAAAGACAACCATAGCAAGCAATGGAAAAAAAAGAATTTCATGTTTCTAGTACCTGCCTCTTCCTTCATACCTCTCACCACCACTGAAGCAAAATTTTTTAAATAATTTATTCCAACTATGATGTTTTGCCTTTTCAAAAACCATAACCAAAGTGTTTCCCTCAGCAGTAAGGGGTAAAGGAGTGTGAAAAGACAATTACAGTTTGAAAATTCAGTTTGCTTAGCAAAGCTGCTGCCCATTGGTTTGGAGCAGAATGTATCTGGCTTGCCAACCTGGTAAAGCAGAAGGTGTTGGCAAGAATCGGCTTCATTTACAGGGATGGTCTCATGGCTTCTTTTCTCTTTTGCCTTCTCTTTCCCTGCAGAGAATATGATTTTCTGGCTCTGCTTCACTAGTCCTAAAAGTTTATCCATCAAGCTTTCTTAATCTTTGTCCTTATCTAACATACCTTTAGAATGAATGTTAAAGGAGCTGTTTTGGTTTGTGTGGATGAGAAGTAAGATGAGGAAGCAGCTTAGGTGGGTGATTTGAAAGGAAAACCAAAAAACAGATCATCCTCATCCCAGAGAGATGAAACCAGTAAAGACATCAATACACATTAAAAGGTTATGGAGGTGCAGCTGGGTAGCTCAGTGGATTGAGAGTCAGGCCTAGAGATGGGAGGTCCCAGCTTCAAATCTGGCCTCAGACCCTTCCCAGCTGTGTGACCCTGGGCAAGTCACTTGACCCCCATTGCCCAACCTTACCACTCTTCCACCTAGGAGCCAATACACAGAAGTTAAGGGTTTAAAAAAATAAATAAATGTTAAAAAAAAAATGGTTATGGAAATCCTGAATCCACTTTATCTGGTATCAAGAATATAGTGACTACCTTGACACTCCTGAATACTGGACATAATTCATACTTTTTGCTAAAAAGTAAAAACATTTCCCTCTGTGATCAAAGTGACCAGAGCAAATACATAATGTTCACAGAACTGGAGCCACAGAATTTCAGATAGTGAGGGACTTCAGTGGCCATCTAGGCCAATCTATATCCTGAAAAAAAGAATCCCTCCTACAAGAACCCCAGCTAGTAGTCTCAGCCTCCGCATGAAGACCATTGACAAGGGGAACCCATTTCTTGAAGAAGCCCATTCTGTTTTTAGTAGACATTTGTTTGTTACAAAAGTTTTCCCTTATATCATGAAGCATAAAACTGCCTCCCTGAAATTTCTATCCTTTACTTCTAATTCCTGCCCTCTGAGGCCAAAGAGAACAAGTCTTATCCTCCTTCCACATGAGAGCCCTTTAGGTGTTTGAGCATAGTACTCTACATGTAGTCTGAGTGGGGCAAAAGAGGGGGGATCTAGCTTCCTCTTATCCCTAGAGGCTGTGCCTCTCTCAATGCTGTCCAAGATCACATGAGCTTTTCTGGATGCCATATCATCCCACCGTTAACTCATTGAACTAGAGTCCAGTTCATTACTCCCTAGTTCTTTTTTTTTTTTTTTAATAACCCTTACCTTCTGTCTTAATATCAGTTTTAAGAAAAGCAGCAAGGGCTAGGCAATACAAGTTAAGTGACTTGCCCAGAATCACACAACTAAGAAGTATCTGAGGTCACATTTTTGAAGTCAGGTCCTCCTGACCTCAGGCATGGTACCTAGCTGTCCTAGTCTTTTTCAAATAGCTATCTAACTTTGCTTTCTTCATCTTGTATTTGTGAAGTGAGTTAAAAAAGACCAAACACTCAAATGGAAGACTAAATTATTCCTGTTAAATTTCAACTAAGTAGATCCAGGCCATTGGTATAGCCTATCAAGATCTTTTTAAATCCTAATTGTTCTTCAGTTGTTTAAGTATCCTGGCTTTGTGTCACCTGAAAATGTGATGTACCTTCTATCTGTGTCTCTATGGAAATCGTTGATAAAATGCTGGCTTAGGGTCAAACGTAGATTCTTAGGGCTCCCACTTCTAAGCCACAGTAAACTATTAATGACTACTGGTTGGACTGAATATTTAAGAGTATGGTCGCCAGGAATTAATTATTTAATTCCAAATGAATGACTCAAATCAGAATGACTTTTATGGTAGTGACTCCTCAGACAGTGGATTTTATGAAAGGAGCCTTTCTTAAAAAAATTTTTTTTAAAGTTTTATTGATGCTCTTTTTTTTTTTTACTCTGAATATTATTTCCTTTGAACTTCGGGGAATTGCAACTTGCTATTTGATTTCCTGTCCACAAGCTGCTCTCTATAGGATATATTGAGTCATTACCTCTTTGGTAGTTTCAGTGGCCATGTGGTTAGCCACAGAGGAGAATATGTAAAGGAATCTTCCAAAATCTTGACAACAATTCCTTCATTTGTCAGATCTTTCCTTTGGGGTTCTTTCATGAATTGCTAAAAAGAAAGGAATAGGAAAGACCTGTAGGGCATAGGTAGAATTTGTTTTAACTTTGCAGACATTTGACACTTCATGATTCTGGTTTTTTTCTACTTTTTGATTAGCCAGTGTTGAGTTGCTCTACAAATCAAAATTAGCCACTGTAATCCTTCCTAAACAAAATGAAAATGAGAACTGATGTTGGTGCTCTCATTACCAATGCTCAGGATTGATATACCAAATCAAACAAAGGTATAATTAACCAGGGCTATTGAACTATCCTTGGTATGTCTTTTTAAAAACCCTTACCTCTTGTCTTAGTATTAATTCTAAGACAGAAGAGTTGCAGAGACTAGGCAACTGGGGTTACATGATTGGCCCAGGATCACACAGCTAGGAAATGTCTGAGGCCAAATTTGAACCCAGGCCTTCCTGACTTCAGGACTGATGCTGTGTTCATTGTGCTACTTAGTTGCCCCTGTCCTGAGTATGTCTTATTAGTCATGTGAAAGAATCTATCTAGTTATTCCTTGCTTAAAGTATCAAGTGATTGATTATATTCATTTTTTTCTGGAAAGATTCATTTTTCCCTCTTCAGTCTCATTAATCTCTTCCTAAGGCAGGAGCAAATCATAAGATCATAGATTTAGATTCCAAGTTGAATTCCTTCATTCAGGATCACAAAGCCAGTGAATGTCTGAGGCAGAATTTGAACTTGGGTCTCACTCAAGGTCCAGTACTCTATCCATTGTGCCACCTAATTGCCTTTAATCAAAGCTACCTGACCAGTTCCATGTCCATAAAAAAAAATTCATTCTTTAATTTCAATATTCTGACTTTATTAAATATCTCTGCTTCTCAAAATATGAAGGTATTAAGGAAAGGGTTTCTCAAACTTAGCCTGTTCATTTTTTTTTTTTAACCCTTAACTTCTGTGTATTGACTTATAGGTGGAAGAGTGGTAAGGGTAGGCAATGGGGGTCAAGTGACTTGCCCAGGGTCACACAGCTGGGAAGTGTCTGAGGCCGGATTTGAACCAAGGACCTCCCGTCTCTAGGCCTGGCTCTCAATCCACTGAGCTACCCAGCTGCCTCGTAGCCTGTTCATTTTTAACTTTTCTGTACCAAAGCTTGGACAGAGTGACCAGGGCTCTGATCCAGGCACTAAAATTTAGAGGGAGTAAACTCTTATACTTCCCAGTCTTCTGGTTCTACACAGCTGTCCCCTGTAGCTGCAGTTATACTCCCAAGGTCTTGGTGGGATGCCACTTCATCTGTTTCATGTTCTTGTCAGATTTTGTAGTTGAAAGAGATAACCCTACACGTTTTGCACACTAATTTCCCTTCCCCTTTTTTGAAGGGGGGACATGGGGTGGGACAGCTGGGGATGAATGAAGCTGTAAGAGTGCTAGAGGGGATAGTTTGTCCCTCCCTGAGTTCAATTGGACTTAGTTGTGAATGGCTGTACATGGGGGAGGGGGAATCACAAGCTCTTATCCTATTCCAGGTGGGTTTCCTTTCCTGAATAGCTTTTCCCCAGCAATCAGCCTCTCCCCACCATCCCTAACCTGTCCCAGATTCTAGAATTCCCAGCACGGATCCATTTCTAGGTTAAATGATCCACACTTTTAAAATCCTTAGGCAGTATGAACCTCTGCAATATAAATTTCTTATCTTTTCAGCACTTTTAAAATTTTATCTATTTAGTTTGTGGAAGTTAATTTGAAAGATATGTGTATGTGTAAGTATATGAAGGTTATTTACTTCTACAACTAATGGCCCTTTAGTTTTATACTTGTCTATGGATTTCCAATAAGGAGGGCTTCCTTAAGGCCAGGCCATGATTTGGTATGGGACCACTTTAGACCCCACCTTGGTATGGAACTCTACTTTAGGATTGGCTCCAAAGCAATACAGTCCTCTTGAGGTGCTCATCAAATTAGGATCCAGGCTATGACTACACAATGGGCTGATCTAGGAACAGATTGACTTTTAGAACTGATGAGTTAAGAATTCTGTTTTCCCATGTGACATTTTAGGGTCTTCCTGCATACTGAATTGAGAATATAGAGGATGTGAGATGCAGTGGGCATTTGCTTCCAGAAACTTCCCTGTCTCAATGTATTCTTTTAAAAATCCCTGTCCTTCTGTCTAAGAATCCATACTAAGTGTCTGTTCTAAGGTAGGATAGTGGTAAGGGTTAGGCAGTTGGGGTTAAGTGATTTGCCCAGGGTCACTAAGGTCAGATCTGAACCCAGGACCTCTGGTCTCTAGACTTGGCTCTTTATTTATTGAGCCACCTAGCTGTCCTGTGTTATTTTCAAAAAAAAGTAAAAACCGAAATTGAATTTCTAAATGTCTTTACCTATTTTCATCCTGTATTAAAAGTAGTTTCCAAACTATTAACAGTGCAATTCAACAAATATTTATTTTGTTTTTAATTTCTTTTTATTTACATTTTTTAATATCACGGTCTTCGCAATAACCTTTCACTGCCATAGAACTCTTATAACCAGGAAAACACATAATAAGCAAAAGACATCATTGACTGAGTGACCAAGTATATGGATCATTCTGCACTCAGAGTTGCCACCTTTCTATTGAGGAGGGAAGCATGTTTCATCATAAGCCTTCATGAATCAAGACTGATTGATTATTTATTACATAAATCTAATTTCTGGTGTCTTTTTTAAAAGGTTTTTTTATTACAAATTTGAAAAATCATCAACAAACTCTAATATTTCCATGAAAACAGAAGGAAGTTTGGAAGGAAACAAAGACAAGCAAGACAGTTTAAAAAGTAATGTGGAGATTTTATGTCTGTTTTCAAAAGCAAGTGGTACAAAATAGAGATTTGTAGTTTCAAAGATAATCCTTTTTTTTTGGTGTTTGGCTTTGCATATGGAAATGTTTCATTTTAATGTTTCAATTTAGAGAAAAAACCATTAAAGAAAGAATCGGGGAACGGTGGTCTCATTTTGAAAACACTAATAAAGATAAATTTTGTACACTTAATAAAGTTCAGAACAAAGTCAAGGAGGGCAATGACGGTACCGCCATGTTAAATACATATTTAAAATATTATATTGAACAGTTTCATAGCTTCATTAGACCACTCTTTTTTTCCCCTAGTTTTTGCTGTAGGGATTCTTCCCACCCATCCACCAAAGTAACTGAGAAGGAGAAAAAAATACCTCAGTTAGAAATAAGAATAGTTATACAAAATGTACCTAACACATTGGGCATATTAATTACATTGATGAGAATTCTTAAGTCTTTCAATGTTATTTTTCATTGTAATGTTGCTGTCTAGCCTTATGAAATGGTTTTGGCTTCTGTTTACTGTATGTCAGTTGACCTTACCTAGCATTCTTTGAAACCACCTTTTTGGGGCTCATATCTTATGACACAGTAATATTCCCATTATGTTTCACAATTTCATTTGTTATCCATTTGTCAAAGCTACCATCTAAGGCATCCCCTTAGATTTTTCTTTTCTTTTATTCTCACTTTTAAGATCAAGAAATTTGATTTGAGTGTAGCCTCTTCTCTCGTAGGTATTATCCTTTCTCTTAAAATCCTCATCCCCTCTTTATCTCTACTTTTTTCTCCTGTTGATTTTGAGATATCTCTCTACCAAACTGTATATTCACTCTTTTGTCCATTTCAGATGAGAGAAAATTCATCTAATGTCCGCTCCTCCATGTTGTGGTACTCTTCTTCTCATGTAACCCATTTACGAAAGTTAATAAGTGCTGCCTTCTTTTTCCTCCTTTATACACTAGTGTATTTTTTTGCCCTTACTTTTGTTTTCCTTCTACCTCCCAAATCAAACCAGTCAACCCTAAGGATCCCTGTTTTTCTTTTTTGACCCCCTCACTACCGTCTCCCTCTGATAGAATGTTAGCACTACATTGTAATATGGCTTTTTCCAGTTTCTTAAATGAATCATCTTTCTAGGTCTTTTCTTTTTTCTTTTTTCTTTTTTTAAACCCTTACCTTCCATCTTATGTATTGGCTCCAAGGCAGAAGAGTGGTAAGAGCTAGGCAATGGGAGTCAAGTGACTTGCCCAGGGTCACACAGCTGGGAAGTGTCTGAGTCCAGATGTGAACCCAGAACCTCCTGTCTCTAGGCCTGGCTCTCTCAATCCACTGAGCTAACCAGCTGCCCTCTTTCTAGGTCTTTCTTAAGCATTGTGTTTATATTTCGAAGGCCCTGCTCAGCTCTGGTCTTTTCATTAGAAATGCTTCAAATGCTTTTATATTTCATTAAAAGACCTTTATTTTCCCATATAAAATTGTACTCAGATTTGTAGAGTTGAAAACGTATTCCAAGATCTCTAGTTTTTAGTATGAAACTGCCATATCTGGTGTGATTCCTAATTGCGCTTTGGTTCTCAAACTGCTTTTTGGATGCTTATGATAGTTTTTTCTTTGATGTGGAAGCAGTATTTTTTCTTTGCTATGGCTTTGACTTTCCTTGGATTTTTTTTCTTTTGGGAGTTCTTAGAGAAGGCATTAATAGATTCTTTCTGTTTTCTCTTTACCTTCTGATTTTAATAATAGCTCCTGGGTAGTTTTTATTTATGATTACTTGAATTACAGTATTCATGAGAAAGGAGGGAGAATGATATAGGGTTCAGTATACTATAATTGCCATAATTTTAAGTAGGTGGAAAATTTTAATTATTCTTGAATGATAGAGGCAAACTGGAACATCTCAAGTAACACTGAGGAATAAGGAGGATTCCAACTGCCCCTCCATGACATAGTGTCCTGGGGAGTGAGAGACGGTATTGTTGTTGCTAGAGAGGATGCTTGAGATGCTGTGGCATCAGAGGGAAGCCAGGTCTCTGTGAGGGCTAATAGGTTGAGTCTGAGATAAAGAGGCCCAGGCTGAAGGGGAGTTTGTAGAGTGGCAGTGCCAGAGGACAGAGTGAAAGGTGGGCAGGGTTGGATTTAAACATGAGCAGGGATTGATTGAGGGAATGAAAATGAGAAATTGTGAGGAGGCAGATGACAGTTTTCTCTAAAATAGTTAGCTGGTTCTGTTTTCTCTACTCTGTATTATTTTATATGATTCTTCCCAGATTTCTCTGAACATATCCCTTTCATTAGATATCTTTCCAGTATTGTGGTCATTGGTAACAGGCAGTGTGGCATCACAGACAGAGATCTGGCCTCTAATCTAGGAAAGCCTGAGTTTAATTCTTGCCTTTACCTATACTGGCTTTGTGACCCTGGGCAAATCAACTAACCTCTTAGTACTCTAGGCCAGTAATGAGTAAACTCAAATAGAAAACAGCCCACAAATCTATAGATAAGGATCCTTGTGTCCAGCAGAGTAACTTTAAAAACCAAAAATAACATTATCTGTTTCATTATATTGTTGTTTCTTTTTTAAAATATTAGCCAGCTGCATTTTAATCCAGTTCAGGATGCACTCTTGCAGCCTATTAAGATACCTCTGCTCTAGGCAGTTCTTTAAGACAGAGAAGGTAAAGCTACTTGACTTCTTTCAGGAGAAGCTATTTACTCACCTGAAACTTCCCTATGACATTTCAATCATAAGTTCAGTCTTTAATTCTGCCTCCATTCTGGTTATTGTGTATGTTCCTTCCTTCCAATTCTTTTTTCCCACCCATTACCCTCTGTCTTAGAATCAGTTCTAAGATATAAGGGTGGTAAAGGCTAGGTGTTTGGGGTTGAGTGAATTGCACAAGGGTCACACAATTAGGAAGTATCTGAGACTAGATTTGAACCCAGGTCCTCCTGAATCCAGGCCTGATGCTCTACTCAGTGTTCTACCTAGCTGCCCTATATATTGCGTTCTTGTTTCTGCTTTCTTCACTCTCCATCAATTCATACAAGACTTTCTAAGTTTTTTTAAAAAACTCATTACATCCTTATTTTGTAGTAATGTTTAGTGAAATTCACATAGATGTCAAGCCAATCATTGGACACCTATTTGCAACAAACATTTAAGTACCTTCTTTTTTCAAGCCACTATTGCTTAATGGGATGCTAGAGATACAATGTGGTGTTTTTTTTTATCCCCGATTTTCTTTGGGGTGGTGTTGCTTTTTAAAGATATTTCAGACATTTGTCTTCGCCTCTGCCTCCACACTAATAAAACAATAAAAATAAAATCCCCATAACAAATGTTCATAGCCCAGCAAAAAAAATCCCCACATTGGCCATGTCTACAAGCATGTATTTCATTCTGCATTAAGTCCATCACCTCTGGCCATCCTCGAAGAACAATGTCAAATTCAAATAGAAGAGAGAAGAGACATTACACTGTACATAAGGATTCCTTAAGAGTACAGATTGACTTGGAATACCACATTAACATTATCTATGTTTTGTTGTATTTTTATTTCATTAATATGTCCTAATCACATTTTATTCTGATACTTCTGCATGTTTAACGTTTCTGGTCTATCATCGCATTGATTGGAATTCTAAAGTCTGTCTTGCAAAGGGGTTTTCCTCTTTATTGTTGTATAGATTACTCTCCTAGTTTGGTTTGCTTCACTCTGTTCATATGTCTTCTCAGTTTCCTCTGATTCTGTCCACTTTGTTCATTTCTCATGACACAACAATATTCCATTTCTGTTACATTTATATATCACAGTTTGTCTACACATTTCCCTATTTGGTTGGGGGGGAGATATGATTTTAGTTGCTTGGCTTGAACTATGACAAAATGAGCCGCTTTAAATATTTTTGAACAAGATCTTTCTTTTATCTCTTTGAGGGGTATAGATCTGTATAGCTGAGTCTAAGAGTATTCACATTTCAGTGGACAAGGGTGCCTATTTTCCTGCAGCCCCACCAACATTTATAATTTTCCTTTTTTGTGGTTTCTGCCAATTTGATGAGGTATGAGATAGAACTTCTGAGTTGCTGTAATTTGCATACTTTAATGATGAGTGATTTGGAGAATTTTTCCTTTTTTTTGAAACAATCAATTTAATTGCTAAATCTTTTCTTAACACGTCTTTTTTTTTTTTTTTTAATGTTTGCAAGTCAGCTCGGGTTTTAATTTTTTTCAGTTTTGACTTGTTGCAGGAATACCTCTAACACTTTTTTTTTTTTTAATAACTAACTTCTTTTTCAAGGCCAATCATTTTCACTGATAATTAGGTTAAGTTTTGAAGGATATGCTCATTGGGATTGCAGCTTTGGCTTTTTGGATATCCTATTCTGTTCTGCAGTTTTTCCTGGCTGAATTATTCAAATTGACAATTCCTTCATAGTGGAAAGAAAGTCTTTCTCCCCTGTCTGCTTGAAGAAATTTTTTATTTGGTCTTGCAACTGAGATATTTAATCACTATATGTTTTATGTTTTAAGAGTGGTTCTCCTCTCCCTCTTGCCCCCCTCATTTGTATTAGATCAAGCACTTTTTTGTTCTCTTATTGCCAGAATTAAGATTTTAAAAATCTTTTTGATATATCATTCTTCTGAGAGATCTATGATCCTTAAATTAGCTAACTTCATTGCATTCTGACTTCATTTGCTTATTGATAGCCTAAATTTTTTCCTTTGGAAATTGTCTGTTCATATTCCTAGGAAATGGCTCTTAATCTTATAAATTTGAATGAGCTCCTTCTAGCCACCCAATTCCCTTCTAATTTTAACTACATTAGATTTGTTTGTGCAAACATTTTAAAATTTTATATAATCAAAATTGTCCATTTTATATCCTATGATCCTCTTATCACTTATTTTAGTTGACTCTTCCCCTCAACTTCTTTGCTCCTCTAATTTGCTTATAATACCATCTTTTACATATAACTCTCTCTCTCTCTCTCTCTCTCTCTCTCTCTCTCTCTCTCTCTCTCTCTCTC
>NC_058131.1:402689187-402901859 GCF_016433145.1 Gracilinanus agilis | reverse complement strand
CCTCTTACCTCCACCTCTATGTTCTAGAACAAGCTCCCAATTGATTCAGTTATTTCTATGTGAATAACTCCCCATTCTACTACCAAATCCCAACTTCTCTCCTGACCCCCACTCTCATATCTCCCAACTGCCATCTTGTACTACTTCAACTCATTATATCCTATAATAAGTTCATTATCATTCTTCCTAAACTTCCTTCTCTCTAAGCTTTCTTTTTTCCCTATTTTCTTTTACATATATACTTTGTATTGACTCCAAGGCAGAAGAGCGGTAAGGGCTAGGCAATGGGGGTCGAAGTGACTTGCCCAGGGTCATACAGCTGGGAAGTGTCTGAGGCCAGATTTGAACCTAGGACCTCCCATCTCTAGGCCTGGCTCTCAATCGACTGAGCTACTCAGCTGCCCCCTCTAATATATTTTTAACTCAATTACATGAAAAAAATTATAACCTTCATTTTCTATAAGTTTAAGCCAAATTTTCTCCCTACCCCAAACAGCAAGCAATCTGATATAGATTTTACATGTATAATAGTGTAAAACATGTTTCTATATTAGTCCTTTTGTGAAAGAGAACTTGAACAAACAAAAGTGAAGAAATAAAGTGAGATATGTTTTGATCTGCATTAAGACTCTATTAGTTCTTTCTTTTGAGGCAGATGGCATTGTTATACATCCCTTTCTCTCCTCTCATGGTATCACTGCCCTGATGCAGGTGCTCATTACCTCACATCTCAGCTTTGCAAAACCTTCTGATCATTCTCTGCTCAATTCAGTGCCATTCTCCACTCAGCTATCAAGTTGATCTTCCTCAAGAACAAGTCAAATCATGTCATCCTCCCATTTGATAAACTCCAGGGGCTCCTTATCACCTTTAAAATCAAGTGTAAAATCCTCTGCCTACTTCTTACCTCTCCAGTTTTTGGTTTTTGTTTATATTACACAATCTAGGGTGGGGATGGCAAGCCTAACCATTTTTGATGACATGCGGCCCCATACAGAGAAGTATGGGGCCCCATGCTGAGGATGAAACATTTGCTTTAGTGTAGTGTAGACATTCTGTTCACTATAGATGACAATTCTGCCTATATTAATTTACCTATTTTGGTTTATTAAATACACTTATATATTACAATTATAAATTTTTGTTATTTAAACTATAAATATCCCAAAATTGTGTTTTTTTCTTGAAGTGATACACCACCCGAGTTATGCTCAGTTTTTTAGCGAATTTTGACACACCAAGCTCAAAAGGTTGCCCATCGCTGATCTAGGGCACTAGCTTCCTTGTTTTTCCCATGCATAATACATTTCCATTTCTTCAACTCTGTATTTTCACTGACTGTCCCCTCATTCCTCGAATGCTTTCTCCACCTTTGCCTGTGGCCTTCTGTGGCTTCAAATCTCCACCTTAGGGAAGAAGCCCCTGCCAATGACTTCCCTCTTAGATAGCTCCTTATTTAATTTGTATATATGTTGTTTATACATAATTGTTTATATGTTGTGGCTTCCCTCAAACTGAGCTCCTTGATAGTACCGTACTATTTTTGCTTTTCTTTATATCTCTAGCACCATGCCTTTTTTCTCTTTTTAATCACACAAGCTGTTTATCCATTTTATTGTTTTTTAAATATCATTTCAGTTTTTTCTTTTAATTTTATTAATCTTCAGTTTTCAGAATGGAGAATAGAATTTAAGTTTTTTTAGTTGCACGAAATATTAATTGATTTGTTCTTTATTTTATTGCTATGAGAATTTAAAGATATAAATCCTCTTCCTCTTCCCATCTAATTTAGCAGCATCTGTCTAGTTTGGTATTGTCTTATTATTTTCTGTTTCTATAATTTGTTCCTTGTCCCACCTACCAATTCTTCAGAATGTTGGTCTACAACTATTAAATTTTTTTTTCTTCAAAGCCTGTTTATTGAACATAATTTCTGTTACATTGTGATCAGTAGATGATGTTTTTAGTATTTCTGCTTTTTTTTTTTTTTTAACATTTTTAATGGTCTATTCCCCATGTGGACAGTCTTTTTTTTTTCTTTTTTAAATACCATCTACAGCTGAGAAGCATGTTAGTTCCTTTCTTTTCCTATTCAGTAAATCAATAGATCTGCCATCAAATATTAAAAATCATCTATGGTTTCCCACACACCAAATTGACTATTTGAATTGGAACTCCAGCAGTAGGTTCCCAAAGGCCTAGAATCTCCAATAACCTATACTTGTCTTTGTGTTCATATAAAAGTGAGGTGTTATGAGATACTATTCCCTCTAGCCCTTCCTCCATGTGCAAACATTGTATTTTATGTGCCTCTTATTATGTGATAGTGATTTCTTATCCTTTTCTCCCCAAGAAGAGTCCCTGATCCCTTCTATTTTTTTTCTTCTCAAACTGTCAAAGCATAATAGAACCAACAGTCTGTCATATTCACCTTTCTCTGTGATCCTTAGAAAAATTAACCTGAGAAGACTTTTTTTATTACCCATGTAAACAGTTCGTCCCCATATAGTCTTTCCAATTAGATAAATATCTAACTTTTTCTTTACCATTTACTTTTTGCCCCTCTATTTGCATTTCAGAGTGTCTATTTAGTGCTGGCTTTTTTTTATTAGGAGTGCCCAGAAATCCTTTAAAGGTTTATTTTTTTTCTTGTGGGATTTTTCTTAGTTTTCCCAGGTGGCTTATTCATGTTTTATAAATTTTCATCATTTGTCTTGGGATAATGAATTCTCTTCCCCTCCATCCTCCATCTCCAGTAGAGTTGGGATTGTGTGTCTCCATTTTGGAGCACCCATTATAGCCCATTCTCTTTTTATTCCTTTGTAAATTCTGTATATACCTTGTTTTTATGTTGTCTCTGTCATTAGATTATGTTGTCTCTGTCATTAGATTCTCCAGGGCAAAGTCTGTCATTTCTCTTTTTTTAGATCCTGGCACAGCACAGTGACTGGCACATAGAGGACACTTAAAAAAATGTTGATCAGTGGGACTGACTGAAAGCTCAAGGGCATATATGGGAACTAGGAAATAACTATCTACTAAGCCCAGAATCTATGTAAATACCCTATAGTCACTCAGAAAACTATTGTTGACAGTGTCTCTGGACTGCCTCCTTCATTTTATAAATGAGGAAACTGAGGCCCAGAGAGGGCAGAAGGGGAGACTCCACTGCTGCTACACAGTTTTTACTTGTTTGGGAAAGAATGTCTTGATCATCATTCTATCCCTCTTCCCTTAATAAAATTCCACTCTGATTGTGTAGGCCAGCAGAACAGCTATTCCAATGGTCTCAGGAACAGCCTTTACTCTTAGGAAAGTTTTTAATCTGTTACAGGATTTAAGCCCTCCTTCTGTGGCTATTTGTTTTCTTTTGAGCTCTTACATAAAATCTTATCAAATTGCAGCCCTGAAGCCCGTTTAGAACTGGAGCTAGCTGCCTTGTACTTGGAATACTTGGAAGAAAACATGACTCCAGTTAGAATGATTAGAGTACACCTTGTCTCAGCCTTTTTTCTTATCACTTCTAGGTTTGAGGTGTTTTTTTCCCCCTCCTTCAATCCTCAGGGTTTGGGATTTAACCCTGGAGCAGGGGTAAGGGGCTGGTCAATTGGGATTAAGTTAAGAGTCACACAGCTAGGAAGTATCTGATGTCATCCATATCCTCCTGACTCCAGGCTTGACATTCTTATCCATTGTGCTACCTAACTGCCCCCTAACAGAATAGTTCTTTATCTTTTGCGGTCCCTTCAAGCTTGAAACTCAGACCAAATCATCCTCCTGGCCTACTTTCCCACTGCCCCTACATTCGGAAACTGCTGAAACAGACCAAGATGGTAACTCTCCCTGGAGAGATGGTTTGATCTTGAATGATAGTTTCCTTGCTAGGTGCTGTCATCTCACTGGTCTTAACTTGTTGGCAGAGTAGCAGATGGGCTCCTGGAGCTGCCTTTTGTGCTTATTCTTGGAGTTTGTACTCTGAACAACATGACTGTCAGGATTCTTTGGAGGAGAAGATGGGGTAAAAAGAACAGGTCAACAGGCAGAAAGAAGCTATACTCGCCCTGCATCTAGCCAGGAGTTTAGAGAAAATTTCAGTCACTGGTATCTCCTTCTAGACCAGGTCTGGTTGAAAACCATCACCTTTTCAAATATGATATCTTAAGACAATTCAACTGGACAAGTATTTGGGGAGCACCTGCTCTGTGCAAGGCACTTAGCTACAGGATCTGGACCAGCCCAAGGCTTAATTTTACTTTCTCAGGAAGAACCTCTATATGGAGTCTGCCATTTCCATAAAGCCTTTCCAGTTCACCCTCAAGAACCATGAGTTTGTAGCCCAAGAACCTTTGACTACTGGGGCCATTTCCAGTTTAGGATTTAGCACTGTATGCTTAACTATTTTTGTTATGGTAAAATGGAGGTGTTTCTTGAAGTTGGAGAATTCCTGCTTGGGGAAAATGCAGCACTTAAGCATATGCTTCCCCATTCCCATTCTATTGGAAAGAGGCCTGTTACTTCTGTGACCAGGAACTGATCTCAACTCCCTCCTGAAAGGATTTCTGAAACTTGCTCTGAAGAACCAGGGGGCATATCCCAAAGGATATGCTAGATAGAGCTCGTACATTGGGGGATGTATTACCTTTCAAATTGAGGCTGAAAGGCTTCACTTTTTCCAACAATTCATTGCTTTGATTCTACATAAACTCATATCTATAATGTGATTATGGTAGCTAGGTGTGGTGCAAGGGAAAGAGTATCAGAAGACCTGAATTCATATATTACCTCAGACATTAGCTGTGTGATCCTGGGCAAGTCACTTAACTCCATTTGCCTCAGTTTCCTCATCCTTAAACTGAGCTGGAGAAGGAAATGGCAAACCACTCTTAGCATCTTGGCCAGGAAAAGCCCAAATGGGGTCACAAAGAGTGGGACCCAACCAAAAATCACTGAACCATAACAACAGTAATAATGTGATTATAGAGGACAGCTAGAAACTTGTGCATCCTTGGGGCAAATCACATTTTGTGCGCTCTCTTCTCCCAGGGTTAAAATGAACAACATTTTTGAAAGAGAAAGATGTCCAAAAAGGCAACATACACCCTGAGGTGGGGAAAGGGGGGATATTCAGGTGTTTTGTTTAGAGGGTGATTCTAGGCAATTCTCTATAAATACTTTAGGCGTTTTTGTAGACCAATTGACATCACCTGTTCCTCGAATCACTGCTCAAAGTGTGGAACGTAGAGACAATTGCCATAATAGGTTATACCATATAGATGAGGCTATCTAGAGAACTGACTTGGTACTGGCACCAAACAGTTCAAAGCATCATATAAAAGACCAATGGACAATTTCTTACCACTCAAATATGAGTAATGTGATCGTTTGTGAAGTCTCACTGGAAGAAGAGAGTTATCAGCCTTCCCATGTGTCTTTGCCTCTTGACTCCTGGCCTTGAAAATAGTGTCTTTGCAAATTTCTTATTCTGAAATGGGCTTTCATTGTTTTAACAGTGGCAGAGCCAGGCATGAAATAACCCAAATCCCAGTTAGGTGTTGTGCAAAATGGATGTATTATTATGTCAACTTATTGTCTAAGTCAAGAGCAGATAGATTCCAAAAAATGTAGGTGTTCAAAAGAAATTGCCTGCATGCCCCCCACCCACCTTCCAGCTCCAGAGTGCTATAGTGACCACATTGAATCTTCCTAGAGTAGTTATTACTTGCCTTGTGTAAACATTTTGTGCTTGCAAACTGTTCTCCATCAGTTTTTCTTATTCCTGCCTTTTGTAGGACAGATCTTACAAGAGGAAGGGAAGCCTGTTGTTTCTATAAAACATCAATCATCTTATTTTAGAATTCTTTTACATCTCGGGTTTCAACAACCAGTTGGTTAGAACAAATGGCATTATAGAAGGGAATACCTTCCCTATAAATCTTGACGGTTTAACAAAAGGTATCCCGAGTTCTCAGTGTTGTTGTTTGACCTGCTGTCCTATTCCTGAAGGCCATCTCTCCATTCTTTCTGTCTCCCTATTTTTCAAGGTCACAGAACAGAATAAACTTATGGGTAGAATTACCTTTGCCCCTGTGGGAAGAGTCCCGGCTTCGCAGGCTTTCAGATCCTGAAAAATGTATATGGGTGTTTTCCAAAGATCATTTTGGTTTATTTTATGCTAAATGTCAATAGAATCTATGAGGCACATGAGAAAATAAAGCATTATTTTAAAAAGTAGAATCATAGGTTCTTAGAAGAGCTGGCATTTATGTAACTTCTTGAAGTTTGCACATTGCTTTCCAAATGTTATCTTATTATCCTCACAACAGTCCTGGGAAATAGGTGTTATTATCAACATGTTCTACATGAGGAAACTTTGGGAAACAAAGGCCAAGTAATTTTCCTCATGTTACTCAGCTAGGAAGTTTCTCGGGGTCAGATTTGGATTCAGATCTTCTTGACTCTTGGTTCATCTCTATCTTCTATATCACCTAGCTGCCCCAAGTAAAGATCATCTAGTACAATTCTCTCATTTTACAAATAGGGAAACCAAGGCCCAAATGCAACTCGATAACTAGACCCTAAAAACTTTGAACTCACATAGGTTCCTATTCAAATCCATAAAAACTGTGTCATTGTCACATGACAAAAATTGGTTAAATTTGACAAATGTGTCCATTTGTTTTTGTCTCCAGAAGGTTCTATTTAATCAAAATAGATTTCAATTCACATTCAGGTTTTTCATTTTAGCACTCAGCTTCTCAGTGAAAAAGTCTGAAATATTTTGTACAAACATACATAATGGAGTTAATTGGTAACAAGAGGATCTGGTACCTGTAGAAACCAGTGGTGTATACCTAAGATAAGAATACTTTGTGTTCCATACAAACATTGAGCAGTATTTACTCTCTCAAAAAATGCATCGAGTATTATTTGAAGGAGACTCTTGGGTCTGGTACTTCCCAGTGAGTCAAGAGTAACTCAACAGATGATGCAAAGCCTGTGCCAGTCCCTGCCCTAAAACAGCAATCAGAAAGCCAAGTTGTCAGCCTGGGTCAACTTGAGGGAGAGGAAAAGGAAATGCTAGGCAGCTGACTAAGGAGAACAGTGGGCTTACTACTGGGGCCTGTGCTTATAATTCTCCAACAAAGCAACTGCCTTATCACTATTGCCACCATAGCCACTGTGACCACCAGCATAGTTGCTGCCACCTCCCTGTTCAGTGAATTTTACAGGTGAGAACTACCAAGACAGGAAGAAGACTTTTTCAGGACAAAAAACAGTCCCAGATTCTGGATGGTGCTGGGAGAGAAGGGTAGCTTCAGTCTGCCATAAAGCATTTGAGGTGTTCCTTTTCAAAGCCACCACAAGAACAAGTTGGAGTCAGGACTTTGGAGTAAGACTAGGTGGGAACCTGATCCCATTACACAGCAACCTGACCTCCGATTGGGCTTCTGCCCTGAACAGTGGCGTAAAGCCTGATGATGAATCAGACAGTCTATTTCTGGGATTATTGGGCAGAGGGAAGAAAAGGGAAGGGGGAGACTTCTGTCTGAAGTTCTGGCAAGTTGTTCCAGATAGAAAGAAGTTTAGTGAACATGGAGTTATGTAACCTATAGGGACCAGCAGAAAGCTCCTCTATGCTTTATTGCAGCAAACTGTCTATACATAATGGTGCCGATGACTTCTCCACTGTCCTTTCCTGGGCTTGGGGTAAATGCACCAGCCTCTTCTTCTGGCCTTTATTTCTGTCTGAACTCCTGGGATGGATTTTCTCAAGCTTTCTAAGTCTCTGTCTCTTCTACTAAGAGACATTTTCCCTTTTTTCCCCTGAATCCAATGAATATGGCTTATCCTATGTCTCTTGAGTGAGACCAAGAAGAAAGTGTTAGGTATGCCTGTTTATGTAGTAGAAGGGAGAGAGGATGGTCTCTATTTACGCTAGAAGGAGAGTAGAAAGATCATAAGGCTTACTTAAGACTGACTTTGAAGTCACCGTACCTCCCTATAGAGGATCTTATTGGATAAGTTATTAGTATGTACCAAATAGTCCTGGTGGTGACTTGGGCTGCTGTGATTATGATGGACTGGGACAGTTTTTTAAATGTCATTTATCAGCAGAGGCTAAGTAGCACAGTGGATAGAGAGCCAGGCCTAGAGTCAGAGGGACCTGAGTTCAAATCTAACCTCAGACACTTGTAACTATGTGACCCTAGGCAAGTCACTTGATCCCAATTGCCTAGCCCTTGCAGCTCTTCTGTTTTAGAATTGATACTAAGTAAGAGTTTTTAAAAAGTAATCCATATATGAATCTAGTCCAGTGATTCCCAGACGTGAAGCTTGTGAATGGCTAATCTTGTGGAATACTCCTTCCTTAGTCATTGGAGTGTGATCCAAGGAAGTTACTGCCACACCCAGCAGTAGCAGGTCAAATCAGCAAGCAAGAGACACACAGAATAAATCAGAGGGGAGCCATCTTGTACAAAGTAGGGGTTTTAGCTAGGACTTGAAGAAAACCAGAAGGGAACGCTCATTCAAATCCAGTGAAAATGCACGAAGAAGGGAGTATGCTGGGCAGAGAATAGCAGAAAGGCCAGTATTGCTGGATGGTAGAACACATGGGAGGAAGCAAGTTATGAGATGACCAGAAAGGCAGGAGGGAAACATGTTCTGAAGGGCTTTGAATGACAGTCAAAACATTTTATATTTGATCCTGGAGGAAGTAGGAAACCAGAAGATGGGGAACTGTTTCAGCAAGTAGCAAAAGAAAGGGGAAGGATGTGACCAGGCCTGGGAAAGAACTGTGGGGTGGTAGGGACTGGAGGTCATAATGAGGACAAAGACCAAAGCTAGGGCTTGTAAGGCTGAGGGAAAGATGGAATGATAATAGAATATGATCCACTAAAGTCACTTCAGAGTTCATTAGCGGGCAAGTAGAATACTTATTGCCAATGGCAAGATAAAAAATTTGGCCATCTCTTTACAGCATAACAGCATTTCATTACTTCCCTATATCATAGTTTGCTCGTCTAGTCCTCGAGAGTTAAGTATACATTTGTTTCTAGATTTTTGTCAGAAATTATCAGTTGTGCATATAATGATCTTGTAAATAATCTCCTTGTCATGTAGCCCCAGCAGTAGAATCTTGGAATCGAAGCATAGGAACAGTTTTCTTACAGAATCCCAACCAGTGAGTTAGTATGCCTGACTTCTCCCAGCCAAGGCCCCTAAATTTCAACCACTCCTGTTTTGTAAGAAGGGCATCATAGTGTAGGGGAAAGTGGTTGACCAGGAAATTAAGAGCCACCATGGCTTTGCTTCTTGAAAGGACCCTCTCTGAGGTTTCCTCCATCTCCTGATCTCTACAATTCTACCGCTCTGTGTTTCTGGAGACACCCCTCCCCCCTTTATTATCGAGAAACCATCATTATGTGTGTCATCAAGAAGCAGTGACTGAAACCTATTTCCTCTTTTGTGGCCCACTGAGCCCTTCTCAGTGGAGCTGAAACATGTTCCTGAGAAGGCTGTTCTCTATCCCTGCCTATTCTATTCCATTTGACAAATGAAAGCAGTACAGTAGCTCTCATTGACAGTATATATACATCTGTGATTTTTGTGGGGAAGCCTGTTTGACTCTTGGAGAATCTTGAGAGAATGGAAAGAAATTTGGGCTTTATTTGGGGAACCAAATGGAACATTTGCTCTTATAATAAAGGTTGTTTCTTAATTTTGTCTTAATCTAACCACCTGCTGCAATAGTTATACTTATTGAGACCCAATTGACTAGAGAGTGATTTGTCATTGCTGGAAGCAGGAAATTTTATACATGAAATTTGGGGGAAAGCCTGAATTAATTCAATTCACCCACCTAAAAAGGTAAAACTCAAAAGGAACCTGGGAGCTGATCTCTTTGGGACCGGAGTCATTTCTCATTCTTGCAGGCATAGTTCTGAGAATAGTAAACTGTAGAAGTCTTTGGTGGCTGTTCTCATCTTCCAAGGTGTGTGGGAGTAGTCAGTGAAGTGTTCTTGTCTGCCTAATCCATACCCACCAGAACACTAAAAGCAGTAATGTTAATGTGGGGATCAAAAAAGTTCTCATTTCCACATTAAAAGGCTCTCCTGCTATCCTATAGATCGCTTGCTTCAGCTAGCTTTGACAAAGTGGACAAAATGTTTGTTTTGTTTTGTGGCTACTAAGAGATATTAGATTTGAAAGAAACCTGGGAGCAAGGCTACCCAATAGCTAACTATCCCTGCTGCCTTCTCATTTACTATTTCTTGGCCTAGACATAAAGTGCTTTGAACTGGGGTAAAAGATCTTCATACTTGTAGTTTTTCCATTCTCATCTCTTTGTTGTTCCTCAAAATAATCTCACAGCCCTACAAGGAGAGCCATGGACTAGGAGCTGCTTCTTTTTATTTATTTTTTTTTTTCGCCTTCCTGCTGGCTCCATTTACTCCTTTATTTTATTTTTTTAAGGCCAAGTTAAAATATTGTCATCAGGGTCTGGAGAAAGGCAGGCGGCCTGCAGCTTCTGCTTTCTGTTGTGGGTGTGATGTATCTATTGTCTCAGTTTCTAGAAGTCAGGGTGATTGGGTTCTTCCGTGAGGGCTTATTGCCAGTAAAATGGAGGGAAGAGGGATGCTGAATTCTAGTTACAACATCCTACGAGGATTATTGGCCTTTCTGTTTAGAGCAGTTAACAACAGAAGACATTCCCCTTGAAGGCAAATTGTATTATAGGACATGTTTCAGTCCCTGTTACCTGGATCCTGGGAAGAGCCCTACACTCACCTACTTGGACCAGGAGAAAGGGTTGAGTGGGTAAACCTGGGGCAACATTATTGAGTTCCAGGCTCTCGTTTCACAGCCCCAAGAAATCAATTCACAGTGATCTTTTATAAATACATATTAGAGGCCAGTTCAAAATTGAACACTGTATTGAGCTTAAGAATTGGCCTGGTGATTGAGTGTAGAGACCAGAACTTGGCAGAATCATTTTTAAACAGGAGTCACAGCTTCTAAACAGAGATGGTGTGAATGAGAACTCTTCCTGAGCTGTGAGGTAGGATGGATGAACAGATAAATAAGTGAATGGATAGAAAGAAGGAAGGAAGGACTATGCTCTTCGAATTTTGTGAGGAGGACAGGAGAGGTGGAGGAAGAGTAGAGTGAATGCCCAGGCCCAGATCTATAGGGAAAAAGATAAAGTGGCCGAGTAAAAGGGTCTATTTGACCATTTCTACCTCCTCAAGGAGAATTGGCTTGCAGCTTATTTTCTTCTCTGATCCTTTCTCTTTCCTTCCTTCTCCTCCCTTAGTGTACATACAAAGGAACCAGGAGAAGAGAGGTTGCTGGGAAGCATTTGCAGCTTGCTGGACTCTTTTATGTTGCTGCCGCCTTATGGACATGCTCGATTAACCAGCCAGGATCTCCCTTTGCCAACCAGGGCTTCTACAATCTTCCTAACAGCATGCCCATTAGTACTCACCACTTGGTTGCCATAATAAATCACTGACACTGCATAGTCACCTTACTGCATCACAGTGAGACCAGAGATTAGTGTAACTTTTTCAAAAAAACAATTCATTTTAGAATATAGTCTTTCTAGTAAGTTTCACATTCTAGGCCCACTGTTGCTAGTGTTTTTATGATCAAGTGAGTCTCACACATGCATCTTTATAGATACCAAGGCAGCTAGATGAGTGACAATTACCAAAAGCTGACATTAGTATTTACAACCCAATTGAAAAGCAATGAATGCCACTGCTTGCTCTTAATTGCCAAAGGCACCTGGTCCTCAGCCTCTTAAGTGTGGTCACAACCTACTTCTATTTCAGAAAAGGGTCCAATGGAGACATATGTAGGAATGAAAAAGTCAGGACCCCCCCCCCCCAGTTGGAAAGACCTTTAAAGGTCATCTAGTCCAGTCCCTTCACTTTACACAGGGTAAAGCTGAGACATACAAGACTGGAAAAGGCAAATACACAAGAGAGCTGTACAGGGTCACTGGGCCAGATCTGAAAAAGCTTGAGGAACTGATGAATAGGGACAGAAACACAAAGAATGACAGAAATGCTTGAGATGTGAAAGTATTCCTAACAAGCAACAGGAATGCTGAAAAGAATAAAGGAAAACCCCAAATGAGAGTCTAGAGAGAGGAGAGTGGGGGGCCTAGCATTGTGTGGCTCCTCATGTTAAACCTTTTTTATAGTATAATCTACTTAAATGGTTTGGAAGGGGAAGGAGTTGGGGGTGGAGATGAACCATAGTTCTAACTATTCTGTGGAGTGACGGGACACATCTGTATGAACCTTCAATTTAAGGGATAGTTTTAATCTTTGTTTTGTGGTTTTCTTTTTTAAAGTACTAACTGGTAAAGTAATGTTTTTCTCCTCTGTCAGCCTCCTGAATTTGCCTCTCAGTCAGTTTAAAAAAAACATTAAGTTTCTATCATGTTCCAGAGGATAGAGAAAGAGGCAAAAGACAGTCCTTGCCCTCAGGGAGCTCACTCTCTAATGGAAGAGGCTACAAACAGAGCTGTAGAACAGGATAAACCAGAGGGAAAGCACTGGAATTGAGAAAGGGGTGAAGTGAGGGGAGCCAGCTCAGTGGATAAAGAGCCAGTCCTGGAGATGAGAGATCCTGGATTCAAGTTCAACCTCAGACACTCAGATGACCCATTGCCTATCACTCTTCTACCTTGGAACTGTACTTAATATTGATTCTTTTTATTTTATTTTTAAATTTATTTATTTAATTTAGAATATTTTTCCATGGTTACATGATTCATGTTCTTTCTCTCCCTCCTCCAACTAGCAATTCCACTGGATTTTACATGTGTCATTGATCAAGACCTATTTCCATATTATTGATATTTGCACTAGGGTGATCATTTAGAGTCTACATCTCCAGTCATATCCCCATCGAACCATGTGATCATGCAGTTGTTTTTCTTCTGTGTTTCTACTCCCACAGTTCTTCCTCTGAATGTGGATAATGTTCTTTCTCAAAAGTCCCTCAGAAGTGTCCTGGATCATTGCATTGCTGCTAGTAGAGAAATCCATTACATTTGATTGTGCCACAGTGTATCTGTTTCTGTGTAAAATGTTCTCCTGGATCTGCTCCTTTCACTCTGCATCAATTCCTGGAGGTCTTTCCAGTTCACATGGAATTCCTCCAGTTCATCATTCCTTTCAGCACAATAGTATTCCATCACCAACAGATACCACAATTTGTTCAACTATTCCCCCATCAAAGGGCATCCCCTCATTTTCTAATTTCTACCACTACAAAGAATGCAGCTGCAAATATTTTTGTACATGTCTTTTTCCTTATTATCTCTTTGGGTTACAGACCCAACAGTCCTATGGCTGGATCAAAGGGCAGGCAGTCTTTTAAAGCCCTTTGGGCATAGTTCCAAATTGCCTTTCAGAAAGGTTAGACCAATTCACAACTCCACCAGCAGTGCATTAAAGTCCCAGTTTTTGCCACATCCTCTCCAACATTTATTACTTTCCTTTGCTGTCATATTAGCCAATCTGCTAGGTGTGAGGTGGTACCTCAGAATTGTTTTGATTTGCATTTCTCTAGTTATAAGAGATTTAGAACACTTTTTCATGTACTTATTGATAGTTTTGATTTCTTTATCTGAAAACTGCCTATTCATGTCCCTTGCCCATTTATCAATTGGGGAATAGCTTGATTTTTTTTTTTTTTGTACAATTGATTTGAAATTAGACCTTTCTCAGAGGTTTTTGTTATAAAGATTTTCTCCAATTTGTTGCTTCCCTTCTACTTTTGGATGCATTGGTTTTGCTTTTAGTATTTATTCTAAGACAGAAGGGGGGGGGCGCAAGGGAAAGAAGGGATTGCAAAGGCTTCCTGTAGAAGATGGAATTTTAGTTGGGACCTCTGGGAAGGCAGCAAGCAGAGAAAAAGAAGCATTCTGAGCATGGGGGACAGCCAGAGAAAATGCCTGGAGCTAGAGATAATAGAGGGTCTTGTTTGTGGAACAGCCAGGAGGCCAGTGTGGTTAAATCAAAGAGTACTTGTTGGAAAGTGAGGTATAAGAAAACTGGAAAGTTTGGAGGGGGTACTATTTGATCTCTCAGTCCAATCCTTTCAAGTAAGGAAAGTATGGATCGGCTCTTGTGTGCTACAGATCTTAGTTTATTACTTGAATTGCCAGAATTGCACTGTAAAATAGAGGCACCTGTTGTCTGAAGAGATTTAATGGATCTGTTACCTCATAAGTACCTTTTTCTGGTTCACTGTCCCTATGCGGCAGCTGACAGATCTTTTACAACTGGGCAGCTAGGTAGTACAGAGGGAAGTGTCAGGCCTGGAGTCCAGGGGGCTGGGTTCAAATCTGGCCTCCAAAATTTCCTAGCTGTGTGACCCTGAGCAGTCATTTAACCCCAGCTACCTAGCCCCTGCCACTCTTCTGTCTTAGAATCAATACTAAGACAGAAGGTCTGAGTTTGGGGTTTTTTTTTGTTGTTGTTTTTAAGTAAACAGAATAAACCAGTGTATACATTTTGGCATCTAAGATTCTGGATAGTGTTTATTATTGTGTTTTGTATATCAAGGAGCTGCAATAGCCTTCTGCCATTTACTGCAACCTGGTTATTTCTAGGCCGGTCCCCGCCAAGCTCCTATTTGTGCCGTGGGCTTCTTTAAGCTAAGAAGCCCTTCTGGGATTGCCTGTTATGTCTGTCTGTAGAGACTGCTGTGTCACCACTAGGTAGCATTCTGTCTGTTCTTAGTTCCATTTCAGGAAGAGTGGATGGCTCACAGCTCCTCCCAGTGTTTGGTTCTTGGCTCTCACCAGGCAGTTTGAGCATCTGCAGTGATTATCCTCCATTTTTTCTTGAATTTCCTCTACTTCATTTGTCACCATGAAGGAAATTATAATCATTCATAGAGGCTTGTTCTTCAGGCTCTGGGCCCTCTCTCTTCAGGACATGCAAGTTCCTTGCCCTCCCCAGAACTTCAACAGTAAAGGAGAACAAAGACTGGTGTTTTACAACTTAATCGATGTTCCTTTACGGGATTAGCTAAGCATCACTGTCAGGGGCTTGTGCTCTCTTTGCACAGGCGCTCTCTATCTAATTTACTTTTTTTAAAAAAATACTTCTATTTTAGAACTGACACTAAGTTTGGGTGCCAAGGCAGAAGAGTGGTAAAGGCTGGTCAGTGGGGGTTAACTGACTTGCCCAGGGACACACATCTAGGAAGTGTCTGAATCCAGATTTGAACCTAGGACCTGCTTGCCCCCCCTCCCTCTACTGAACTACTAAATACATTCTTGACATATTTTCAACCTCTTGGAATTTTCTTATGACAGACTTTAGAGACAGATGCTCTACCAAATGGAAGCCAAACTTAAAATTGTCCAAATGGATTGATGAAGGGATTCTGTCCTGAGAGCTTTTCTGTTAATTAACTTCAGCTACAAGATCTTGTGGTTTAGCTTGCTAAAGAACTGTGGTTGTAAACTGGGCCATATCCCTTTAGAATATGTTTGGATATACTCTCTTTTGATTCCTTAATATGGGGGCTCCTCAGATTTATGCATTACTGTAGATACCAAGATTATTATATTTCCCCGTGTATAATATTAATAACTCACATTTATATAATACTTTAGTGTTTGCAAAGTGTTTTTTCATATATTTCATACTCACAACCACCTTGGAAGAGAGATACTATTAGCCCATTTTACTGATGAGAAAACGGAAGTTAAGTGACTTTACCTGATTCACACAGCTAGCCAGTAAGTGTCTGAGGCTGGATTTGCACTTGGGTGTTTTGTTAGTTTAATCCTTACCTTCAGTTTTAGTAATAATGCTAAGATGGAAGGGCAAGGGCTAGGCAAAGTGACTTGCCATGAGTCACATAGGAAATGTGCGAGGCCAGATTTGAGCCCAGGTCCTCCCTAGATTAGGCCTAGCACTATCCACGGTGCCATCTACTTGTCCTGAACTCAAGTTTTTCTGACTTTGAGTTTTTCTACCTCAAAGCTATTAAGGAAATTGTCCAGTGACTCTGTTCCTTCATTTTAATCTTCATTTGAGTCTTCCAACTTACAAATTCTGAATTTCAATCCCAAAAAACAAACTGAACAAGTAGATGGCTGAGGAAACATGGTTAGACAGCATTTTTGAAATGGATTTACAAGGAGAGTGATTAGTGGTTTGCAAGCTCAGTGTGCATCAGCAGGGTCATGTTGAAGGCAAAAGAACTTGTAGAATCTTGGATTGCATTAAGACAGGCCTAACTCCCCAAAAAAGGAAAGTGATAGTTCCTCTGCACTCTGCCTATATTGGAACCCATCTGGAGTACTGTGCTCCATTCTGGGCATCACAGAATAAGGGCAGCATTGATATACACCAGGGTGTCCAGAGCAGAGGAGGGTGACCAGGAGGGTGAGGAGCCATGAGACCATGTCATATCCAGCTCCATTGAAGGAACTAAGAGAAAGACACTCAGCAAGTTCATGATCAAGTATTTAAAGGGCATGCTGGGTAGAGGAGGGATTAGGCTATAGTTTGGCCCCAAAGAGCAGAACCCAGGAGAGTGTGTAGGAATAGCAAAAAGGCCAATTTTGGCTTCATGTCAGGAAAACCTTTCTCACATTCCCGAAAGTGGAATGGGCAGCCTCAAGAGGTGGCAAGTTTCCCCTTTGGAAAGGAGGTCTTTAAGCAGTGCTTGGATAGCCATTTATCAGTTAAATTATAATAGAGATTCCTTTCATGTATAGATTGGACCAGATGGCCACTAATTTCCAATTCTCAAATGTTGTGAATCTGTGATTCTAAGCACTGATTCCTGAACTTGAGTATTTTTTATACAAATATCTACACCTAGATTTTTCATCCTCTGCTTTTATTGTCTGGCAAAGAGATTCTTGATCATTCCAATTTAAGCCTTGTTTTATATAAATGGCTAACATTACTATCCTGAAAAAAAAATTCCCATCTTGCACTTTTCCTGTATAGGGGCTTTATAGACTAAAAATGGCAAAGGAAACATATTGAAATGCAGTTATCAGGATATTTTGACAAGTTGCATCTTTCCATCCTCTATCCTTGCTCCCTTCTGACAGATAGTCACAAAAACCAGCACCAAATCTAAAGCCCTTAACCCTAGACCTCCGCTGTTTTGGATATTCTAACAAATCTGGATCTAATTCAGTGTTTATTAAGTGCCTGTCCTGTAGAAGTCCCTGTATCACATACCAGCCCTCAGCCCCCAGCCCCTTTCTCAGGATACTATTTCTTCTTCCTTTTTTTTTTTTTTTTTAACTTTTACTGTATGTCTTAGAGTGATATTAAGTATTGGTTTCAAGGTAGAACAGTGGTAAAGGCTGGGCAATTGAGATTAAGTGACTTGCCCAGGTCACACAGCTAGTAAGTACCTGAGATCACATTTGAATTCAAGACCTTCTCTGTTTCCAGACCTGGCTCTCTATCCACTGAGCCACGAAGTTGTTCCAGAACATTATATCTGATGCCAGATTATGCCTTTTCAGAAAGAAACTATTACTTTACCTGTGCCACAAATTCCTGGACTTAACAACAACACCTTTTTCCATTGTGGTCTATTTTTTACACTCTTGTAAAAGTTTTATACTACTTAACCATGAAGAATTCTTCCAACATGAATGTTCTGTTTAGTTTCATACCACCTCTTCCAGCAAAATAAGTGTCCTATAAAATGTTTCAGGCCTTATTCACCAGATAATAGATAAAGGAATGAAAAAATCTTTATGAAGTATCTCTCGTGTGCCAAATACTAGAGTTACCAATTAAAAAAAAATGAGACTTATTGCCCTCAAGAAGCAAGCATTCTATTAAGGAAAGACAACCCATAAAGGAGATTAGAGGCCAGAGAGGGCATTTGGGGGTCTAGTCCTATGTTGGCAAAGGTGTGGCATATGTGCCCTCGTGTGCCAGAGGGGGCTGCTCCGTTCTCCCTCTCCACAGTGCCCAAGAACATGCCCACCAGCCCAATGTGAGCACTTCCTCCCTCTGTTGTCTGTGGTGATGGGGAACTCACAGGCAGTTTGAAGGTACGATTCGGGCATGTGGTCTCTAAAAGGTTCCCCAATGCTGATCTAGAGAGTGAGAGGCAGTCGATCAGTTGAGACACCCCTCCCAGAAGCAAGAGTCCTATTGATTTGATTGCAGTTCCCAGAGCAAGAGCTATAAAATTGGGGGTTAAAAACAGATGGGTTGGGGGCAGTTGGGTAGCTCAGGGATTGAGAGTCAGGCCTAGAGACGGGAGGTCCTGGTTCACATCCAGTCTCAGACACTTCCCAGCTGTGTGACCCTGGGCAAGTCACTTGACCCCGTTGCCCACCCTTACCACTCTTCCACCTAGGAGCCAATACACAGAAGTTAAGGGTTTAAAAAAATTTTTCTTTAAAAATCTTAAAAAAAAAAACACAACAAAAAACAGATGGGTTGGAGGCATGGCAGCTAGGTGCCTCAGTGTTTGGACCTGGAATCAAAAAGACATGACTTCATATCCAGCCTGTGCAAATCATTTAACTCCTTGGCTTGCTCATCTGTAAAATGGAGATAATAATTAGCACTTACTTAGGGATTACTGTGAAGATAAAGTGAGATCATATTTGTAAAAGTATTTTGCAATTGCTTGCAAAGGCACTATAAAGGTGCCATTATTATTCACTGATATCTCTTCACAGGGCCAGCTCTGAAATCATCAAAATATAAAATATGACAATCAGTTCAAAGTTTTCTGAGGAGCTGCACTACTGTCAGATAGGATTTGACTTTTCAGTGGTTCCCTTAGATGAGTCTCCACCCAGTCTGATTTTTTAATAGCCATTTTCTTCCCCTAAATATGGCCAACCTAGTGCCCTGCCCCTGCCCCTCTTCCCCTTCCAGCTGGCTCCAGGAGTTAGAGATTGAATGATTTCTTCTATGCCTGTTTCTCAACATGAGGAATTTGATTCTTGTTACTTGACTCCAAGAAAAAAAAGGGAACTTTTGAGGTACTTGGTTGTTGTTCACTGAAGAGAAACCCCAAAAAGGTTCATGCTTTAAACAAACAGAAAAAAGGCAAGAGGGTTTTTTGTTTCGTTTTGTTTTTGTCTTAGTGTTGATTCTGAGACAAATGGGTGGCAAGGAGGAAGCAATCAGGGTTGTGACTTGCCCAAGGTCACATAGCTAGGAAGTGTCTGAGGTCACATTTGAACCCAGGTCCTCCCAACTCAAACCACCTTGCTGCCCCAGTGCTCCCCCCCCCCCCCCTTGAGTAGAGCAATTTGTGGCTCCCAGACCTCGTTCCTGCTTATCGCTTCTCTCTGTGATAACTGAGCTGGACCTGCAGGAGAACCGAGCTGGTGGGCAAATTCAGGGCAACATTAGCCCACTTCCATTCAGCCTGTGCACCTGGTTCTTCATAATCCACTCAGACCTGACTAAATTAGTTCTGGACAGACGTTCATTGTTGCAAGGGTGGCAGGAGCTAGACAGATGAGGATCTGGTAAAAGAAGAGCCTCATCTCTAGTAAGCACTGTAACTTTGAATAAGTCATTTCTTTTGGGGCCTCAGTTTTAAAATAAAGATGTTGGGTTCTATGATCAGGCTAAGGTTCTATTATGGTTAAAATGGATATAGACGGATGTAAATAGAAGTATTAATATTTTAATTAAAGCCATGTTGATAAAATAAAGAAGACTATGTGCCTGCTAAGATCTAATTCAAATCCCCAGCCATACCTTCTGCCCTCCTGGCTCCCTTGTACCAATGAGAGCCCGCCTCCAATGACCTCAGGAGTCTTATACTGTTCTTTTATGTAATCACACTTCCTGTCTACCTGCATTACAAGAGGAATCATGGGAAATGTAGTTTCCAAGTCCCCTAAACGTCCACAGGAAGTTTGCCATATATCTAAATATTAAAAACTCAAATGAACCCCAAATAACCCTCAAGAAACCCCCCAAATTCCAAATCACACTGTTCCCTCCACTCAGACATGCTGTTATTCTAAGTGGTCTCAGCTGACTTAGCAGCATCTTGGACACTATGGCTAAGGTGAGAGATTCACCTGTTATAGTTTCTTGGTCCTCAGGAGGCAAAGGAGATTGACAGGAAGGGTTCTCAGGAAAGAAGAAATGGGACCCAACAGTTCTGGGAGGCCCAAGTAAAGGCTAGGAGCTCAAATGCAAAGGTCCCAACAATTAAGTCCTTATCATTCCACAGATAGGCAATGAATGGCCTTGGCATTTCTGCCAGGTCCCTCAAAGCAGTTTCTTTCCCCATACCTTTAGGGGAGAAGCAAGAAGAGAATCCTATTGAATGGCATTGCACAGCAAAGTGGAATTTATTTTCTTCTATATGTTCTTCTATTTTCCTTCTCATTTTTAGATGTGAAACACGAAGACATTATAACTGGACGGGGCAGCTTCCTAAATCATTTGCAGCTCTATAGGTGGTTCTCTTCTCCCCCCGCCCTCCCCCCATTTAGTATACATTTATCCTCATTAGTCCTAAACCCTTTATGTTGCTGTAATAAATGACTTGTGTTGCACAGATTTATCTAAATGCTATTTAAACAAAATCTTTGATCAGCTGGGTTTAGTTGTTTAAATGACATATAATTCATTTCTTGCCCACCATATATCCAAGAGTTTGGGCTGGGAAACTTCCAAGCTTCCTTCCACCTCTAAAATTCTGATTCCGTTGCTAAGACTCTCTTTGCATCTCTCTTTTCTGGGAGCCAGCCTCTTCAGTCATCTTTCCCACTTTCAAATTCACCTTTGCTGGTCACAAACATGTCCCAGTCCATCCCATCCTTAAAAAAGTTCCCCTTTTTTCTGCTATCCCCTCAAGCCATTACTCTGATCCTTATTATATCCAACCTCCCAGGAAAAGCTATTTCTAACTCTACTCACTGAGCTTCTCCTGCCATCTTAGGCCTCAAGATTCCTACAGCCTGGAATTAAAATTACTCTCCAAATTATCTCTGGAGAGTGAACTCCTAAATCAGGTGGCTTCTCTCAGGCCTCATCCTTTATCATTTCTAGGCATTTGGGGATTGTTCTGACCATCATCCTCTCCCTTTTGGTTTTTCTTGTTTCTTGGCTTTTGTGACATTCATTGTCCTATCCTGGATCTATCTTGTCTTGCCTCTCTGGCAACTCCTCAGTTTCAGTTGCCACATCATCCTTTTCCCACATCCTCACCGTGGGTCTTGCCCATCTTCCTCAGCTACTTCTCAAATATTTGTCTCCTCCTCTCTGGTAACATGGCCATCTCCCTGCTTCCAGCGTCTCTCCCCTCCAGTTTGTCTCCACAGACACTGCTAGAATGGTTTTCCCAAAAGCCCAGGTTTTACTGTGTCACTTCTCTACTCAGAAATCATTTGTGGCTCCCATATTGCCCCTAAGAAAACATCCAAACTTCTCAGCCTGGCATGTAAAGCCCTTCATAATCTGGCTCCAGCCACTCTGCTAGGGCTTGTTATATTCCACTTTACATGTCCTACCTTCCAGCTGAACTGGCCTATTTGCTGTTCTGTGAATGCAGAACAGGCTAGACCCCATGTCTGGAAAAGATTCTCTCCTTGCCTTTCCCTCTTAAAAATTCCTTGTACCCTTCAAAGCGCAGCTCACATGCCCCACCTTCACCTTTTCTCCTCCCTCAGCTACTAGCCACCTCCGTCCTCCAAACTACTTTGTTGTGTTGTTCAGTCATTGCAGACATGTACAGATTTTCATGACCCCTTCTGGGGTTTCCTTGACAGATACCAAAGCGGTTTGCCATTTCTTTCTCCAGCTCACTTTATAGATGAAGAAACTGAAGCAAATAGGGTTATGTGACCTGTCTAGGGTCACACAGCTAGTAAGTGTCTGAGACTGGGGATTTGAAACCAGGGAGGAGTCAGGCCCAGCACTCTGCACTGCAGTACCACCTTGCCATCTCCCTTGGGGTTTACCATCTCTGTTGTTTACCTCTCTGTAATAGGGTTATTTCCTTTTTGTCTTTTGTATCCACAGTGCTCAGAGCAGAGGTGTTTAGTAAATGCTTGTCAGTTGATTGGTTTGATGTCTTAACGCAGGATTTAATGTCAGTTCCCTGGCCAGAGGTGGGCCTAGGGGGTGGACACTGCCCTCCCTAGTGCTGCAGTAAGGTCACCTCAGCAGCACTGTGTGTGTTCATTTGTCTCGGCCCTGGAACTAGTTCCCCCTTGTCTGCTCATGTGTATTGTCTTCTTGGTAACTGCAGAAGCATATTTGGAGAAGTAGAAGACAGCACACTGTCTTTACCATTTCCATTCACTTCATTAATCACATAAATAGCAGGACAAAGCCAATTCAAGTTACCAGGTAGGACTTTTCCCTGCACAGGGAATTGGAGCAGGTGGCTGCCAACCAGAAACCAGAAGAGATGCCTCTTCACCTTCCAATTGGGTTGTTTTCGCCGATTGGAACCCTTCTCCTTGGATGAGTCATTAAGGTGGACAGTGCTACTGTCATGAAACTAAACTGGGAGGGTGGGAGAGGAGTGAGCTGGGAATCCACAACCTGGGAGGAATCTTGTTTCTGTTAGAGAATAGTTTTTGGTCCTAAGGTTGGATTAAAACCCAAGGCCCATATAGTTTAGTGCAAGAATTCCCTCTGAGCTCATGGCTATCACATAAGGTACCAAAGGGATTAATTAAACCCCAAACTCCCAAGACAGTCTTTCGGATTATCCCCTTGTTTCATTTTATGTTCCTGGGCCATGTAGCCAGGCACAGAATATACATTGGGAGCTGCTTTGTGCTGCACCCCCATGCATGCTTTCTTCCTCATCTCTCACATCAACCTCCCTGCCTGCTAGCCACCACTTGATGGATTCTCAGTTCAGCCCAAAGCTTTTGTGCAAAATGGTGATTATGAGCTTCAGGTCCCTGAAACAGACGTTTTGCTGTATACACTAGATTGTCTTGGCTGCCCTGTGTGCAGGTACTGCACCATTGCTGGGCAAGCTAGTATCAGAGCCATAATCTTCTCAGGGTAGAAGATATGAGGGGACAGTGAGTTTATAGGAGCAAAGTGGGTAAGAACTGTAAATCTGCAGCTCAGGGTCTCTCCCTTCCAGGGCAGGAAAGTATTCAGGAACAGGAAAGTATCCATAGTATTGCATATTTTAGAGATGACCTGGAGCAACAATGAAGCAAATATGGAAAAGACAAGCCCAGGACCTCTGGACCATGGGGAAGAGGCAAGGTACACCATTAGCTAGAGCTCGCCTTGGGATGGCATCGCGTCACTAGCAATAAGTAAAGCTGGAATTCCCCTCCTGCCCTGGCTCCAGTTCCAGGAGTCACCCATGCAATGAACTCTTACTCCTCTCTTCTGGACACACTGAAGAGAGAGGAGTGGAAGGAAGGAAAGAAAGAGGGATTTTCGCTCCCTCTTGATACTTAAACACTCCTTTTCTGCTTTTTCCCATTGTGGGAAGACTGAGCCATCTCAAGACACTAGGGAAATGATACCACCCATTTCCGTATAGCAGCCAACTATCACCAGATAGCCAGGATCCCTGCCTGTCAACCACAAAGGACCTCAGCATGTTTCCCCTTACTGCCCCACATTCTTTTGCTTAGAAGTCAGGAGGAACATGGAGCTCTGAGGTTTTTTTTCCAGTTACTGTAGATAACAACAGTACTCATTATCATCAGTGCCTGGGAGATGCCCACATGACAACCAGTGAAAGTGCCCTTCACAGACCCACGGCTTGGCAGAATGAGTTACATGCCTTTATTTGGTTTGACAGAAGTGGTAACATTGGCATTCTCAAGTAGAAATTCACTCCCTTGCCATAGGTTTCCATCTTAACCCATACCATTTCTTCCCCTGTCTTTGTAACTAGTGTAACTTTGTAACTAGAATCTCTGCAGACAGAATAGTAGGGCAAATTGGGTAGAAGTTTGGGATCTGTCAGGTGCAGCAACCTGGGGCTTATTAGAACATAAGAATAAGAATTTCCAAAACACATCCTGCCAGCCCATTACTGAAGAGGTTCTAAGGAAGAGCTTCCCCTGGGCACTTCCAGGCCATCAGCATCAACCAGTTTCCCTTGATGCTTCATCATATAGCTAGCTGTTTTAATTCCAACTGACAGCTGAAAAGCTCTGGGAAAACATAATTAGAATTTGTTTGCCAAAGTGTCTAACTGAGATGCCTCCTGGCCCACAGACTTAGTCTTTCTTTCATATTCTCTGCTGCCTGTGGCTTAGCCCCTATTTTTGATTTGACTTCACTCTGTTCACTGCCTGTCCTTAGTTTTCATGGGAAGTGGCTGGCTACCTTTAAGTTTCCTATCAGAATAAGGCATTGGGTACCTTGAGGCATAGGTCCAAGGCAGATTACATTGTAGGACAGAAATGGCACTTTTTTCCTTTTAAACCTGTCTTTCCCTCTGTAGCCACTGGCTGAACTGCTTCCACTTTAGTAATACTACATTTCAAAATATACTACAAATGGAAACTACTGATGTTCACAAAACGCAAAAGATTGTCAGCCTCGACCAAAAGGAGGGCGACCCAGAGTGGAGAAAAATAAATGGTAGGAAACAGGCCTGGGTTGCCCCCCTCACGCTGGCTACTTTTACTTCTCTGATTTCCTTGACCTCCGTTCCCCCATAAAGCTGCTTAACAGTTGAATGACTGGGACTGGAGTTGAGGAAGGAGAGAGGACTAAGGGCAAATTCTTTCCTTTGGGACAAACAGCAGGAATGCTTCCCTGCATATCAAAAAGGAGTGGTTGGGGGAGGGGTGGTAGGTTTTGACCAGCCTGATCCAGAACCTCAGAACCTCAAAGCTGAGGCTACCAGAGAAAGGCCTAGTGAGAAGGGTGGGGCCAGCCACCACTGGCTGAGAGGCAAGTTGGGCAAGGAAGATCCTTACTTGGGACCCCAGCCTTGGGCTACACAGTCAGAGAGGTAAAGAGTTAACTGAGAAGTCAGGCATAATCTATTTCTGGGAATGAAGGAGGGGAGGAAGAGGCTCTGCTTAAGGTTCAGGCCCACAGTCACCCACAAGAAGAGAAGGGTCATTTGTTCATAGAAACCAGGGGGCATGGAAAACTGTTCCTGCATGCAGAGTCCAAGGCTCACGTGTCTACATTTTCTTCTCACAAATTGTGCAAGATGAGATTGAGGTCTTGATGGCACAGTCCTGGAGGACTCTGAAATGGCCACATGTTATGGGGACACATTGAGAGGTAATTCTCTCACTGGAGTAGAAGTAAGGAAACTTACATCCTGAGAAAATGTTCTACTAGTTGCAGGATTCAGCGCCCAGAGGAATGATTCTAACAATCCTTCCTTCTATTCTGAACCCCTGGCCTTACAGCAGCACTCCTCACACTTTGTGGCCTCAGGATCCCTTTATATTCTTTTTTTCCTGTCTTAAAATCAATACAGAGTATCAAGGCAGAAGGGTACTAAGGGTTGTTGGGCAGTTGGGGTTAAATGACTTGCGCCAGGGTGGTAACATAGCTAGGAAGTTTCTGAGGCCACATTTGAACCTACATCCTCCTGGCTCTCTATCCACTGGACCACCTAGCTGCCCTGATCCCTTTCCTTTTTACTTAAAAAAAAATTTACTGAAGATTCTCTCCTTCCTCCACCCCCCCCCACCAGCTTTTCTTTATATAGATTAAATCTATTAATATTTACCATATTGGAAATTAAAATATTTTATTATGAAAAAATAATTTTGACCTCACAAAGGCTGCCTAGCAGACCTTCCACCCTGCTTTCCAAAAGGGTTTCCAAGGACCCTCAATGGCTCCTGGGCCACACTTTGGAAGATTCTATCTCTCAAAAGGAGACAGAATTGAGAGAAAGAGACAAAAGAGGAAAGACAAGAAGAGGTGCTGGATTAATTTAGTAGTAAAAATGACCCTCAGCTTAATTAGTGCTTGTTGGAAATTTAAAAATCAACCTTTACTGGTAATAACCATGTTGCAGTTTATTCGTCTCTCCCTTCTCCATAGGGTGTGAGAATACCTGACTAATAATGGGGCATTAGCTATTTATGTGAACGTTCACATAAATAGTCATCAGTTTAGAAACCAGTAAGCAGATAAGGCCAGGGCTATATTATTTCTTCTAGGTCCTCTGAGATCCATATTGTGGGAGCAGCAGAGGCAGTGATCGATAACACATTCGTTGAGCCTCAGGTTGCATTTTTTTTTATCTCTTTCTTTCTCCCTCAGTGTATGTGGTGGAAGACCAAAGAAGGGATGACTCAGCCCAAACTACCTGCCTCACAGCTTGCTGGACTGCTCTCTGTTGCTGTTGCCTTTGGGACATGCTCACTTGACCAGCCTCAACCTCCCCTTACTAGAAGGCTTTGTATCCTCCACTGATTGATGGGAGTTCTGATTCTTGATCTCTTTCTATTGCTATAATGAATGACTAGTTCTGCACAGACATCTCAGCCACAACAGTGATGAAATCCTAGATTAGTAGTGATTTTTTCTTTGCTGTTTAATTTAGTGACACGATCTTTTTAACTTTCATTTTCTAATTTTCTTGTACTTTAATAATGTGCTAAATGATTTTTTGGCCAAAGGCTTGAATATGAAATTTATATTTATCATATTAAATTGTACTGTTTGTGGCAGTGGCAAAATATGCAAGAAACAAGCCACTGGATGATTTCTTTCCTAATTCCCTGATTATGTTTCACTACTCCCTTGTCAATAAACTTTTCAAAAGTCTCAGTGTTTATTTATATTGATGCATCTCATAAGGCCAAAAAGAAAGAGCTTCATTAGTATGAGCTTCTGTGTTTTTACATGCACATGTCTGTAGATTAAATTGTCAATAGGCACAAACTGAGGCAGGAAGGGACCCATAGTGTATATGCTTAGACTCCAAAATCACTTTGACAGACATTTGCTTCATCATTTAAAAGCCCAGGACAACACTTAAAAATTTTTTTTGTCGCTGGCCTGCTTCCAGCTGTAAGGGTGAAAAAGAGGTTTTATGGGTTCAATATATTAAAGATGGTTGCCAGAGGATTGAACTATTATCAATCCTCAATTAAGAATAATTTCAAATCAAAACTGATGTTTATGGAAATTTATTTACAAAAGAGAGAGAGGAAGTACGGAGATAAGAGTCTATAAAGGAAGTTTCTGAATAGAAATTCAGGAAGATTCAGTCTTTAAACTCACCACGTGGAACAGTCTCAGTCAGTCCCGAACCAGCAAAGCTCCCTCAGGTCCCCTTCACCAAATCACAAGCCTCACTCACTCAACTCCCTCTTTTATAGGAGTCTTGTATTCGTCACTTCCAGTGCCTTCCCCTAGCCTGCATGTCCAATCACAAAAGACGCTTTCTCACAGAAAGTCGTAGATTCTGATTCGTTACTCACTCTAGCACGAGGGTTAGGACCTCCCAGAATTGGAAGGTGCTCTCACCTTTGGTGATTAAATCTAAAGATGGGCACTGTAGACTTAATCTAATTATCACACAGACTTTGTGGCTGTAATCTAGACATCTTTCTGTGTCAGTTGTGTCACTGGCAGCAGGGAGTTAGGGTAGGATGACAACAAGGAAAATATCCCTGGGACCAACCACAGAGCCTCCTCAGGCATGTGACTGATCTGTTCCATTCCTCCACCCTCCCAGGTCCAGCCAGGAGGCTTTCCTCTCAGCCACCTCATACCACTGGGCTAGGGAAGTTAGAAGACCCAGATTCTAGTTCTAGCCCTGTCATGAACTATAGTTCAGGGACCAGGCAAATCATATAACAGCTGGAAGTTTGTTTCCTCATCCATAAAAGGGGTTACCTGTTCACTTAATAGAAAATCAAGTAGTAAATGTTAACTTGATTTGTAGATTGCTGCTCAGACATATGGTGTTAGGAACATGACAAAACTTTTTTTTTCTTTTACTTTTTTTTTAAAACATCTTCCAGGTTCTCTGGGGCCATCTTAGAGGCCCCAGCTGCCATGATTGACTGTATCCTCCTTCCTGAGCCCCCTGAGCTCTCTGGCTAGCACCCTCACAATACCTTAAATAACTGAGTATGTGGCTAAGTAGGGCTTGCTCTCTTCATTCTGGGGAAGGAAGTCTCTAGATACCCAGAGAGAGAGAGAAAACAAGGTCTCTGCTAAAACACTATCTTAGCAAAACACCTGTCCTGCCAGTGTTAATCTTATATCTCTGGAGCATTCCCAAGTTACAGCACATATTCCAGCTCTGGCCACTAAGTGGCACTAAGCCACCACGCATAAGGCAAAGCAGTAGGAAAACACCTCAGTCTAGTTAATCTGCAGCTTCTCCTGTCCGCCCTGCCACAAATGCTTCATATGATCAGACCTGGAGGCAGCCCCTGTGTTAGAACTGTTACCGGCAAATCCCTACAGAATTAAGACAGTAGGTGCACAGAAATGATTCCTACCCTGCAAGGACGCCCTTTTTCTTATTCAGAGAAAGGGGGCAGGCGATCACAGTATCAAACAAATTCCAACATTTATAATTTCCCAACACTGGCAAGGACCTAGACACTAGAGTGAATTCCAGAGGCTCACTGTGTAAACGAGATCATTACAGGACCACCCCCCACCCCCAGGAGAGACCTACTATCTCCCTATGCTTATTGTCCTAGAACCCTAGCCTCAGGTCTTGCTGTCTACAACACTTAATCTGGACAGCAAAATGCTCTCAGTTTGATGCTAGTAGGCTTATGGCCTCAATGGAAAATCTGTTCTTGCTTATTCCTTTGGATAAGTGGACTCCTGACTACCTCTCACTGCCTTCATCTCTCCTTCATGGGCTCTATTCAGAAGCAAGGTAGGGAAGTTGCTCAGGAGCAGAGAGATTTTTCTCAAGGCAACAAAAAAAGACTACAGAGAGGGATAGGAACATCTAAGGATAAATCTCGGAAGGATCAGAATAGAATGCTAAAGCTAAAGAGAACTTGGTGACTATTCAAGTCAACTTTCTCATCTTACAGATGTAGAAATTGAGGCTTAGAAAAATGAAATCAGGACAAGAAGAGAACAGTAAGAGAAGGAAACAAATAAGATTCAATAGAAGAACCTGGGATAGAAATCTTGAAAATAGAGTAATAGAAAGAAATACTTTTTCCTGAGCAGCAAGGAAAACAGTCTTGGAGGAAGGGGATGGATACCTTTTATTTATGTAACAAAAATGGTAACTGGAGTTACTGAACAGGGAGTACTTCCTTTGCCCTGGGCTCTCCTCCTCCTCCTCCTCTCAGCTTCAGCAGGTCATGATCAAACCTCAGGCCAAGGATCTGCAAGTGGCTCAGCCCTGGGGTACAGGAGGCCACCACCTTGAAGGCTGCAGCTTAACAATGTTCCAAATAAAAGCAGTTTCCAAAAAGTCCTCCGAGTTAGAGCACACCAGTCTGCTGCTCTGCCCCACCCAAATGGAGCAGAGGAAAGGGGGTCAAATAAAGGTTTACTGTGCCCTTCTGGCCATCAGCATTTCCCGAATGTTGTCCTCTGCATCCTTCACACTGCGCTCCAGGTATGATTTTCTCTGCTGTAAAGTGAATTAGAAAAGATACAATTAGAATTAGGGTGCTGATGGACAGTGAAATCACAAGGCCTTCTACTTCCTAAAAACCTTACAGCTTCTTCAAGCCATTATCAGACTCAGTAGGTATCTTCACCTACCTCCAGTAAGTACTGGGAGGTCTGGCAGAGCCAAATGCCTCTACTCCCCCAAATCTTCTCTTGATGACCAATATGCCATGTCTAAAGGCACTGACTCAAGTGGGCCCAAGTAAAAATTGGAACTGCTTTTCCCCAAAGTCAATTTACACAACACTGGGAGAAAGCCTTGCAAGAAGTTTTAAGAAGTCAGAATAGTTTTCAGTGCCTAGCTAATCAAAGCAAGAGGGCTGGGGAGAGAATAAAAGCCTGACTGATCAGGAGTGAGGATCACTTGGCAGAGGAAATACAATCTGCAGGTTGGGAGACTAGCAATATAACTCTTCCCCCAGAAGGAAGTTAACACTAAATACAAGTGTCTCGAAACACTGAGGCTATACCAGACAGACAAAGGCCAGGAAATTCCAGGACAAAGCTCCTGCCCCACAGCAGACTGTCTCCTCTCAAGGTTTTCCATGGCCTGGGCCAGGCGCCTGATGAATGCAATAGCATCAGCAGCACTAAAAGCTGTGCCCAGGGAGACCAGCTGATCTCAGATCACCAGAAAGAGTTATACTACACCTCAAGCCAGAAACTAGCCCTCAAGCTGAAATCTACTATTTTAGTTAAATTACCATGTGTCAGAAATCTAGAACAAAGACGAATAGACAGCTATGTTAAGTTTAAAATAACCTTTAGAAAATCTTTGGATCATCCCACTCTTTCTCCCAGCCTCCATCCTTTTTCCTTCAGGGGTCACATGTAAAAAGATATGACTAAGGAAGTCTGCTACCTGTAGACAGGCCCCGTGTCCCATTCCCTTCTCTGGCCACAGACCCAGCAAAAATTAAAAGCTACTTAACTCTCTCATTACTACTTCCTAGGGTTTGAACCTTTTTTAGAGTATTTATTTTAGCATCTAGTCCCAGTCATGCCACCCTTCTTAAGAGGTCCAGATCTCTGGAGATATTTAAAAACCAGTCCTCACACCAACCCTATGCTGAAAAGGAAATCCATACTGCTAATGAGAAAACAGCAGCAGTTGAAATAAGTGAGTTATTTCACCTATAAAGATGGTAAATTTTAAAAAGTGATGTTCTCTGTCTGTGTCAGGCCTCAGACCTGATTCTGAGATAAATTGCAATCTGACTGTTATCACTTATTTCACAGCACAAGAAGCCTCCTTCAACCATTCCCTCTTTAAAAATACTTTCTCACTGTCTTTATCTAAGGTCTTTATTTTAACTTGATTAGAATGCCTTACCTGTCCTTAATCCCAAGAAGATAATGCCCCACAGTGAAATCTCTGCTGCCTTCTTACTGAAGGCCTTACTTAAAGGAAGAAGCTTCCTCCGCACTGGATAGAAACTTCCCTGAAACTGATGAGGGAAATGACTAAACCATAAAAGCTGATGATGGCAAACCTATGACACACATGTCAGCACTGACACACGTAGCCATTTTCAATGACACATGGCCGCATACAGAGAAGTATGGGGCCGCATGCTGAGGATGAAACATTTGCTGTAGTGTAGTGTAGTGTAGACACTCTGCACTATAGATGACAATTCTACCTATATTAATTTACCTATTTTGGTTTATTAGTTATATATTACAATTATACATTTTTGTTATTTAAACTATAAACATTGCAAAATTATGGGGGTTTTTTCCTCGAAGTGACACATCACCCGAGTTATGCTCGGTTTTTTGGTGAATTTTGACACACCAAACTCAAAAGGTTGTCCATCACTGATAAAAGCTATACCCCATTCCCATCCTAGGCTAGACTGAATAGTTTGGAAGAAATGATTCCTCTTGGTGTTTATAAAAATTCCAATTCTGTGCCCCTGACTAGAATTTTGTCTTTGTTCTTAAACCCTATGAATTCTAAGTGAAATGGCTTCGGACTGAGAAATTTTTCATAAGCAAGATGGAGCCGTCCCTTAGGTAGAGATGCCTAGGATGTAATTAACAAATATATCTCTTAAGAGACGGTTTGGTCAGGCTATAGGGTACTGAGGTTTGCTACAGAGAACTCATAGTGTAGAACCAAAAATTCCTATAACTTGGGCAGTCAGTAAATATTTATGAAATGCCTACTATGTGCCAGGCACTTTGCAGATCATAAACCTCCCTCCATAACACAAACCACATTCCCCCAAGATAACCACTAAACTAAGAGTTCACTCCATAACCAAATTCCTGAGAATTTAGGAATGCAATGTAAAATCCTGTGTTAATTAAAAATCTGGCATAAAGCAAGGATGCTAACTGGTACAAAGAGAAATAACGTTTTCACTTTATACCCAAACCTTCTTCTGTCTTAGAATCAATACTAAAATATCAGTTCTAAGGCAGAAGAGTGGTAAGAGCTAGGCAATTGGAGTCAAGTAATTTGCCCAGGGTGACAGCTAGGAAGTGTCTAAGGCCAGTTTTGAACCCAAGTCCTCCCAACTCCAGGCCTGGCACTCTTTATCTGCTGAGCCACCCACCTCTCCCAATAGAAGTAACTCTTAAAAATCATTTTCAAACCTCTAAGAAGAAAAAAAAAATCCCTTTTCCAGAATAATCTGCCTTCCTTTAACCAAGTTCTTTCCCTATGCTACTTCTCGAATTCACCAAATATCCTCCCTTGACTCTGCCTCCTGTCCTCCTTTAACTCCTCATTTAACCAAGTTTTTAGGCATTTACCCAATGTTGAGTATTATAATGTACATATGTATTTGTGTAAATTCTGGTCCTTTTGTGCTGTGTTCCAATGTCTTGTCTATTCACAACCAGTTTCAAATTCCTTTATCTTTAATGTATCTTCTTTCTGTACCCCAACATGACGTTGAACAATGGCTTCATAAATATTTTACCATGATGGTGATGATCATGTAGGGATTGCAAAAGTATTTCTATCACTAAGTATTTTCATTTAATTACACAATTAAACATGACACATATATCAGTGCCATATCAGAGTGGGAATTTAAACTTCCTCTGTTAGCTAAGGAAAGATAAACAACCCTTAGACTTTGCTTTTGATGAGTAAAAAAAGGAGTCGAGTATAAATAACTCTGACACATCACTAAAGAATGTGTTGTAGAGAATGGGAGTCACAGATCAGAGACACTGCAGTGTGCCAGCTGGGCATCCTGTGGGTCGAAGGAGTCGAGTGTGATCAGGAGACTGCTGTACCACCGCACGTTCTAAAGCCCTCAAAGTTTTCTACATTACATTTCTTAATAGTCTTTTCACAACCAAATCCTTCACAATCTCTTCTTAGTGCTGGAGGAAATCAATATCCTGTTGCATATGTTAATTATGCTTCTTACAAGGGCCCAAATAAGAAGTCCTAAAGAGACATTATGACTGAAATCAGAAACCTAGACAATAAAAGTGGAAGAAAAAGTTCAAGTATATGCATAGCTGTTATGAAGGGTTTGTTTTTCAGTGGAGGAGAGGGACAGCTTTGGAAGGATAGAATAAGAGGTAGGAGGTTTTCATTAACTGAAAAAAAAGTTATTCTTAAAAAAAGAATTTACTTAAGAGTCACAAAAAGGGATAAAAAAAAAAAACACCAAAGAGATCAAAGGTTGCATAGTCACTTTGCACACATTACTCTTAAAATCATCTCCTAAGTTGAAAAAGATTCCTTTAAAAAGCAAATAGGAGGGGGCAGCTGGGTAGCTCAGTGGAGTGAGAGTCAGGCCTAGAGACAGGAGGTCCTAGATTCAAACCCGGCCTCAGCCACTTCCCAGCTGTGTGACCCTGGGCAAGTCATTTGACCCCCATTGCCCACCCTTACCAATCTTCCACCTATGAGACAATACACCGAAGTACAAGGGTTTAAAAAAAAAAAAAAAAAAAAAAAGCAAATAGGATTGTGATGGTCATGGCTAAGTACTGGCTGTCCACTCCTGCAATGAATCCTTTAATGTATCCAACCCACATAGACTGTGACACCAGATTAAACAAAGCCATATCTGGCTAACCAGGGATAATTTAGGCCCACAAATGGAAATATGCAGAAGATTCCAGCAAATCTTCTAATTCAACTCTTTTCTGGGAATGAGTATGGCCAGAAATGGCCTCCCCCAACTTCAGAAGTTAGAATGCTTGCATCCATAGTATCTTCCTTGAGCTACATCATTACTGAGAACTCCCAAATAAGGACTAACACAGCTGTAACCTCTGGCCCTTTATCTGACCTGTACTTAGGAGAAGAAAAAGCACTAAACAACACAGCTGAATACACATGAGAACAACTGGGCTATGTAATTCTACCATTTGAGTCAGAGGTTCTATTTAGAGATTGGTTTGTAACTGGCTTAAGCCAAAATATCAGAGGTAGAGAAAGTACCTAAGGTCCTGGACTCAATGTAAATGGATGCAAATAGCACATCCCTCAGACTAATCTCCACCATTTATTTTCTCTTAAAATTCTGGATAATTAAGAGAGAAGAATTCAGCTCTGCACACACTTTATTTTTTGGTCACTAAAAGAAGTATCAAGAGTTTCAAAGGTAAAAGGACAGAGCTAACTATACACATCCCCAAACCTTATTAGTTGGAAATTAAATGCAACAAACAACTCCATAGTCCATTTCTCTGTACAATAGCAGATTTTCCACAATTCCATCTCTACTAATTTTACTCTACTATTTTTCCTGATGGATAAATGCACATGTGTGTTGAGGAGATAAATGAACCTCCCTGAGACTGTCCTTCACCATTTCCCTCTTCCTAAAAATGGTTTTCAGTGTTTCAGATACACCCCAGTGCATGCTTCTAAGGACACGGTTTTTGTTGTTCAGTTACTTCAGTTGTGTCTAAATCTTTGGGGACCCCGTTTGAGGTTTCCTTGGCAAAGATATTGGAGTGATTTTCCCATTTCCTTCTCCAATTCATTTTACAGATGAGGAAACTGAGCAAACAGTTAAGTATTTTGCCCAATGATACACAGCTTAGTAAGTTTCCAGACAGGCCAGATTTGAACTCATAAAGATGAGTCTTCCTTTTTTTTTTTTTTTTTTTAAATATATAAACCCTTACCTTCCATCTTGGAATCAATACTTTCTATTGATTCCAAGGCAGAACATGGTAAAGGCTAGGCAGTGGGAGTTAAGTGACTTGCCCAGGGTAACACAGCTAGGAAGTGTCTGAGGCCGGATTTGAACCTAGGACTTCCTGTCTCTAGGCCTGGCTGTCAATCCAGCTACCCAGCTGCCCCAAGATGAGTCTTCCTGATTCCTGCCATAGAATGCATTTAATATTTGCTGAAAATGAATACTTTAAATTTTTTTGAAACTACTGATAAAAATCAAAACTTTTCTCCATGTACAAAAAGTGCTTAACATTCAAGGAATATAAACTCCAAGTGTATTCTAACATCATCCCCTTAGGTGTCAGCCTAAAGAGTACTGGAAAAAGAAGTCCACCTAACATGGCTGCAAAGGCTACAGAAAAAGTAACAAACAGTTCAAACCCCAGAAGGCACGTTACATCAAAATTATCCTTTAGAATGCTGGAAATCATTGGCTTTCTTAGTTTAGGGACATGGCTGACATATTCAACATAATTCCCACAGACTGATAAGCCCTTTTCTGCAGGAAGTTCTCTGGTTGGCATCAAATGACCAGAAACCACAAACCTCTGGGTGCACTGACGTCCTCACAGTGTCTTATGTCCTGACATGAAATACTGAGATTTCCTGTGGGAGCTCAGTGTGATCAAGGGGAAATGGACATTCTTGAAGTCGTTGCTCATCAGCCTGTGGTTCCTTTTTCTAAGAGTCATTCTGTAGGGGGTTGGTGTTTCATTCTTACAACTGGAATCTTCTTATGAAGGAAGAGGCTAAGGTCTCTAGAACCTTTCTAATACAGTATGACACAATCTCTCAAATAGAATCCTGATGTAATTTATCTTGTGATAGCATCTCAGTGCACTTCTTTTTCTAGGACTTCTTTCTAAACTTAATACTTCTCTCATTTTATTCCTTAAAGGTTCATTGGGGGAGACATGAGTCAGAAGAGGGTGGGTTTAGGGTACACATTTTGAAACCCTTTTTTTTTCTGTTCCATGTTTCTATCCTTTGAATGACCTAAAAGAAAATCAAATCTCCCCCTTGCTCTTGGCAAAATTAACCTTTGGCTTTCTCTTGGTGTTCTATAATGCTTTCCCAATCCATGGAATGTACAACATTTTAATTCATCAAAAGATGGTATCTGTTGCCTAGACTGATTAAGTTTAATCACTTTATCAATAGACCAAGACGTCCCTAAAGGTTCAATAGGCACACCTTATTGGCAAAGCAAGAAAAGACTGTTTTTCAATGAGGATATATATGTGGCAAAAACCAAATGAGGAAATGAGATTGATTCAGTCACGTCCAACTCTTTGTGACCAAATTTGGGGATTTCTTGACAGATACTGAAGTGGTTTGCAATTTCCTTCTCCAGTTCATTTTACAGATGAGGAAACTGAGGCAAAACAGGATTATTAAGTGACTTGCCTAAGGTGAGATAGCTATTAAGTATATAAGGCCAAATTTGAATTCAGGAAGGTGAGTCTTCCTAACTTGAGATTCTACTCTGTCCACTGAGCCACTTAGCTGCCATGGGGAAATAAGAAGTCTAAAAAGTCTAAAAAGACTGGAAAAAGGAACAGTCATGGGCAGGTCAGAACAGTGCAAAGCTTTGAGAGTGAGGTCAAATACAACCAACTGGATTTCCAAAGGGGAGAAATCTGGTAAGGAAATAAGAGTGTAACTAGAAAAGAAATGGGATTTCAACTCATTTCCAATCCAAAAATAATGGCATGAGTTCACTCTGTGAGATATACCCATCTCTAGTAAGCTTCTTGAGATTGTAGTTAAACCTGAAAACTCATTGTCTAAAGAAACTGTCAGTTTGTGTTCTGCAGCTCAAAAAGGCCAGGGGATAACTACATAAGTACCAAAGAAACAGTGATTGTAAGTGATCCATAGGAGAGGGTTAAGAAGTGTTTGACCAGAAGGGAGCACCACCTTTCCCAATTAACGAAAAATTATTTCAGCAGTAAGAAGGCCTGGGTTCAAATCCCAACCTGTAATATTTATTACACACATGCCCTTGGGGAAGTCAATTAGCCTTCCTCATTTCCCTCATCTGTGAAATAATTAACAGGTCTGTGCTAGCTGACTTCTGAGGCCCCTCACAGCTCTAGATTTGATGAAGAGGGACAAAGTATAACTTTTGTCACAAGAGACTCAACTAGTCATTTCACCCTATGCCTTTTGACATAGTTACAATTATCAAAGGCAGGAGAACATAAAACTAAATGACATGATTGCCGCCCATTGGCCTCCATTACTGATGGAGCCACTGCTAAGTGACTACTCAGCTCTTGCACCTTTTAGAGGAGGAGAAATCTGGAAAAGTATACTTGAAAAACTCCTATTTTCCCTGAAAGGACTACCTTTCGAGCCATAAACATGCTTCTAAGCCAGTGACATCTCCTTCTTGACTCCCCAATACTGATATTTCAAGTTCTAACACATTAGGACACATAAGGGTTAAAGTTCTACAAATGCATCAGAGAACACAGAATGATTCACATTTAAACAATGCATTAAGATTTACAAAGCACATTCCACACAATATACCTGTGAGGCAGGGCTGAAATACAGAAGATCCTATAAGAAGCTACAGAGTATCTCTATTGATCTTGAATACCTAAGGGAAATAATGTGTCCACTTGCCCCTCTCCTACTTTTCCAGGAGTCTTCCTCTATCCACAGCCATGTACTGACACTGGTGTCCTGTCTGTTCCTTGCATAAGATACTCTCTCCTATCCTTGGGTATTTTCTGTGGCTGACCCCATGCCTGGAATACTTTCTCATCTCTGCCTCTTGGATTCCTTCAAGACCTAACTAAAATACTACCTTCTACAGGAAGCCATTCTGGATCCTCCTTAATGCTAGTACCTTCCCCCTATTGATCATCTCTATTTATTATTAATATATCTTGTGTGTACATGTTTTTTTTTTTTCCACACTGTCTCCCCCCATTAGGCTGTGAACTCCCTGAGATTAGGGGCTGTCTTCTGTCTTTTCCTCAGCATTTAGCAAAGTGGCACAAGAAGTACCATGTGATGAGTCACTGAAAAAAATGAAGGCATCCATAAAAGTACAAATAGTTAAGGAAAAGGTCTGGGAAGTATGACATACAAGATAATGAGAAGCCTGTCTTCAAATACAAAATCTTTGGAGGGGATTTGATAGGAGAATTTGAAGGGGAAAGGAATAGAAGTAAGTAGAAATTCTGACATTTTGCATACCTTAGAAGGAAAGAAGGGAAATAATAAGAAAACAAGCCTTTTATTTTTTTTAAGCCCATACCTTCTTAGAATTGATATTTACATGGGTTGAGGCGGACATGATTGGGGATGTGGACTCGAAACAACCACACCAATGTAACTAACAACAATTTGGAAATAGGCCCTGAACAAGGACACATGTTACAACCAGTGAAAATGTGTGTCGGCCATGGGTGAGGGGAGAGCGGGGGATGAAGGGGAAAGTAGGGCATGAAGCATGTAAACATGTTAAAAATGAATATTAATAAATGCTTAAATAAATAAATGAATGAATGAATGAAAAGAATTGATATTTACAAGTATTGGTTCCAAGACAGAAGAGTGGCAAGGCTAGGCAATTAGGCTAAGTGACTTGCCTCAGGGTCACACAGCTAAGAAATGTCTGAGACCAGATTTGAACCCAAGACTTCCAGGCTCCAGGCCTCGCACTGCATTCACTGAGCTACCTAGCTGCCCCAAGAAAACAAGTATTTCTATAGCACCTACTATGTTCCAGACACTATGCAAAGCACTTTACAAACAGTACAAATATTATCTTATCTAACTTCCATCTTAGAATCAATACTCTGCATTTGTTCCAAGGCAAAAGAGTAGTAAGGGCTAGGCACTGGGGGTTAAGTTGACTTACTCAGGGTCACACAGCTGGGAAGTATCTGAGGCCAGATTTGAACCTAGGATCTCCCTTCTCTAGGCCTCACTCTCAAACCACTGAGCCACCCAGCTGTCTCATCTGATCTTCACAGCAGTCTCTGGGAAGTAGGTGCTATCATTATCCCCATTTTACAGATGAGGAAACTAAGGCAAGCAACAGTTGAGTAATTTGCCCAGGGTCACATAACTAATAAGTATGTGAGGCCAAATATGAGTTCAGGTCTGCCTGACTCAAGGCCCAGAATTCTATCCACTGAACAAACCATTTAAGAAACAATGACTCCAGAAATGTATTACTAGATAGAAATGACTTAAAAAACAACAATGGTAATTTAAAATTTTTTCTCAACAATCCCCTGAGGTAGGTATTATAAGTATTCTTGTTCCTGTTTTCAGATGGCTGTCATGTGAAAGGAAAGATAAACTGGTCCAGTGTTGCTTCAGTGGGCAAAAGTAGGCCCAATGGATACAAAAATAATTTCTCAGTTATAGTCCTTTAAGGCAGATAAAATGTCCTCTGGAGTTTGTACTATAATTCTTGTCCTTTTATCTCTACAGCCTTTTGCAACTTACATTGGGAAACTCGTTCACAGGTTGCAAACTTAGCAGAATTCATCTCGACAAAGAAGTGGAGAGGCTGAAATGCTATGGAAGATATTAAATAAAGGAAGCCATCCAGATTATATATACATGATTATTTTCTGCAGTTAAGAGTCCTCCAGCATTTAAGAAGCACTTATTATTAAAGAATCAGTTTGGCTTCTGGCAAAATGTGGCTTGGAGTCAGGAAGAAGTGAGTTCAAAATCATTTAATCTCTGTGCCTCAGGCACCTCTCTAATCTATCTAATATCAGTTTCTAATCAGTATCTAATATCAAAGTTGATGAAGAGTTGGTTCTCTGCAGAAAAAAATCACAGATCTTGCAGTCTGGGGTACACATGTCCACTAGAAAGCCAGAATCTATGTCAGGGTTTATAAAAAACATTACGATCAGTATTACTATAGGACAGTAATGGTAAACCTTTTAGAGACTGCGTGCCATGCCCACCCCCATCCTCACCCCCACACAGAATGCTGGATGATCCTTGCCCCACCCCTTACCCTATACAGAGGAGGGAAGAAGGGCTCTCATTGGGTTGCTGAGTGGAGGGGCAGGTGAAAAAATGTCATCAGACACAGTGGGGAGGGGGAAGGGAGCAACTCCACCCAAGTCCCTCTGTCTTTCTAGCAACAAACTGGGGGGAGGGGGAGGTTTCAGGGAGGAGCGCTCTGTGTGCCATCTTTGACATATGTGCCATATGTTTGCCATTATGGCCATAAGGTATAGTATATCATACCATATTATGTCATATCATATTATCCATATGTTAATATGGACTTGAAGTATAGAAACCTGGATTCTAGCTGTCTGGTGTAATTAGATGTGTAAACTTAAAAATCATTTAACTTTTCAGCATTTATATACCAACCTATAAATGGAAATAACATCCTACTTTCTGCTTCACAGATTATGTTAAGAAAGCACTTTGTAAACAGTAAAGTGCTATGTAAATGTGAATTATTATTACTAAGTATCATTACTACCCAGCACTTTCTTTCTTTCCTATCAAATAGTAAATATTACTTAGAAGGATTTTTGCATTGTCTTATCTTCTATGAAAACAGAATATGTTTACAGTGTAAAATGAAGATATTTCAGAAAGAGCAAATCTTATGCAAGAAGTTTTTCACCATTTTTTATTAGTTTTCTTTTCAAGTAACCACAGCTAAGAAAAATCTAATCTGACAGATTATTCCAAAACCAAATAATCAAATTAAACTTTTTGGTACTTCAAGTGGTCTTAAACTATTTTATTTTTTGTCCAGGGGAAGGAGCAAGGTATGCAAACCAGCATTGTTTATCTCAGACTTTGTCCAGTAGGCAAGGAGAAGAAGGTGTGCCTTATGGAGAGAGGAAGTGAGGACAACACCTTGCATTCCTAGCAGCTAAGGTGTAGCCAACTGAACAGTGAGAGCTAGACAGATGTGCAGGTAATGCTTGCATGGTGACTGCATGAAGGTAAAGATAAGAGATAGTACCCAGACGATATAAAGGCCAGTAGGAACCTTGGAGATCATCTAGCCCAACTGACATTTTATAGATGAAGACAATGAGGCTCAGAAAAAAATGAAGTTATAATAAAATAGGGGAATAATATCCAGAAATAGAAAGGTGAGAGTCCCATTATATTCTACTCTGGTCAAAACTTCTGGAGTGCTTTGTTCATTACTAAGTCCAAGATTTAAGAACAATACAAAGGTCAATTAAAAGAAACGGGCATAACTGGCCTGGAAAAGAAAAGGCTCAGAAGAACATGACAGCTATCTTTAATACAAATAGGGAGGATAATAATATAAATAGGCAGGAGGGAATAGATTTTGTTTTCTTTATCCCTTAAGGATAGAACCAAGAGAAATAGATGGAAATGGCAAAGAGGTCTATTTAACCTTGATGCCAAGGAAAAGCTTTCTCACAATGAGAGCTGTTCAAAAGTCAAAGGGATTGCCTCAAGAGTCAGTGGGCTCTCCTTCCTTGGAGGTCTTCAAGAAACTGGACAACTTTTTTTTTTTTAAATAACTTCTTGACCAGTAAAGATTCCTATTATATATGGATGGGGACCAGACGGTCCTTTGGTTTCCTTCCAATTCTCAAATTCTGGAATTTTGATTTGCTCAAAGTTATGTAAGTAATTAATGACAGAGCCAAGGATCAAAGCTGGACCTTCTGACCATTCTTTCCAGCACACTACACTAATCAGATTCTAATTAGCACAAGGAGGCTGAAAAAACCCAATCCTCAACAATTCAGCATAACAGAGAAAAGAGCCAGGAACATAAGGTCCCGATGTGTTACCCAGTTTAAAACTGTTAGACTATAGTGTAGATAGAAAAAAAGACCAACAATAAATATTCAAACTGGTGGTGGCATAAACCTATCCAGGGTAAAAATCTATTGTTTTAATTAACTTCAAGAAATTGACTTTAAAATTATGGACAAGGAATTAAATAACTTTAAGTAAATGAGTAAAAATTACATGAAAAGTCAATGAAACAAATAAGGAGAAAGGATCTTTTGTGTAGATCACATTACTAGTTTCCAAACAAATCAAGTAGTTATACAACTAAGGTAATATAGATATGGTGTCCAGAAAACCATAAAAGTACCTGGACTTAGTGAAAATATGAAGGAAATCAAGGGCTCAAAGACACAGATACAACACAAGTATGATTCACCTTATATGCTGCCAATTGTGAAACAATAGAGGGCAAAGACAAAAGGAAAACAAGATTCAAATATCAAAAGACTATTTAAAAAACTTCCCCTAAAGCTAAGTGTAAAGACCTGGTTTAAATCAAATGTTTGATTTTTTTGAAGTTAGTAAATATCATAAATTAAGATATGTAAAATATCAGATTTATTAAAAGGCCCAATAAGCCAAAGCTAAAAGCTTACGTTAGAAAATTACTTGAGACTTTTCTCATATGTTTTGGGCATAATGGAGGGGGCATGTAAGAGGCAGAATAAATATCTTGCTTTCATGGATAAACCTCCCTAGAGTATGACACAACCATTGCTTTAATTTGGGGGGTTGTATGGTTGACAGTGATGAAATCATTTACCAGTACACAGACCATAATCTAACAGATGTCACTTGTCCCCAACTCCACACCCACCAAGTTACCATAGATACAGAGCAAACAGAAAGAAGGTTAATATGCTTATTAACTCTGATCTAAGTAGCTGACATAACACTAATTAAAGTTATAATGACATTGAAGTAATAAAAAACACCCAAGGCATATTTCTCTTTGCAAATATGATCTGGGAGTATGGTTTTCATTTTTTCTATGATTTTCAGATCCTTCTCTTTATGTTTTGGAAAGAAGAAATAACACAATCTCTTTGGGTACTGTATTGCCATGGGGAGTTGGGGTGTGGGGGCGGTAAGGGAGAAGAGGGCCTGTCATTTTTTAGATAAACAAAGACACATCAAAAGGAATCAGTTGTTAGGATTGTCCATAGTCACAGAAAAACTATTTCTTTTCTTTCTTTCAAATGCTTTCAGACAAAATGATTGTGCATCTAGAATCTTGCCTTCCAGTCACTCTTTCCCTGTCTATCTTTGGCATTCCTAACCATATTAAACTCCGGTTTCTGCAACATAGAGTCAAACTGCAAAAATCAAGATGGCTTCACACAGAATTTTATCATCATGTTCCTCACGCTGCCCAGAAGGCCACCTTTCCCACCCCATTTGCTTTTCAGCAAATGGTCCCTTGTATGGGCTGCCTTTCCACTTCAGAACCAGAACTCATGAATGCCAAGAAACAAGAAAAGCAGAAATTATCAGCCTGTTGGCTCATAGTGAACAAAGGAATAATACAGACCCCCACCCCCCATAAGCCTTAAAAGATTCTACCAAGAGAGGCTATGTTTATACTCCCATGTAGAAAAGACTAGGTGAATAATTAGTCTTTCTATCCAAATGAATATATGCCTCAACAGTAAAAGCATAAATACTGCAAGTGTTCAAGTGAAGGAAGATAAGAAATTAATACCACTTGTCTTATAAACACTTTCAAACAATGAGTTTAAGTCAGCTAACACAGTGCTATCAACCAACAAATATTACTTTACCCATAAAGCTAAGAACATAATTAAAACCCAAAAAGTACCTTCTAGGACAAAAACTGCTCTCTCATTTGCTAATACTTTTTAAGAAAAAAAAAAGTTTTACATCATCTTAGATGACAAAAGTTGGAGGAGTTGTAGAAGATATGTATATAAATATGACTTTTTTTTACACAACATGGTAAATCTGTATTATGAACACCTTATTTTTCTTCTGAAGTAAAATAATAAAATTCAACATTATTTTGATATCTGTCCTACTGGTCCATGTTTTCTATTCACCTGTTTTATCTTCTATGCATTTAAAAAATGCATGTCAATGACCCATCTTGTCTTTTCCCTTTTCTCCCCTTCATTTTGGGAAACCCATCATTAACTTTCCTTTGCCCACTGCAACTTTCCTCCCTCAAACTGAAAGAAAAATAACTCTTACTTCAGAAGTCAGGCATATTTTATATATGAATTATTCTGCACCTTGACTTTATCACCTCTTGTCAGAAGGCGGGTTCATCACCAGTCCTTTGGAATTCTGCACTGTCCTGCATATATCAGAGCTCTTAAGTCTTTCAAAGCTGTTGTTCTTTACAATGCAACTGCCATACAAATTGTTCTACAAGTTTCACTCACTTCAGTGTCCATACCCTTTAACCCATCAATCCCACAGTTAGAGATATAGCCTAAGGAGGTCAGAGACAACAGTTACAGTACTACTTTTCATAGTATTAAAGAAATGGAAACAAAGTTGAAGCAAATCAACTGGAGAATGGCTAAACAAAAATTGTAGAATGTGAAAGTAATGAAATATTACTGTATTCCCTCAGGGCCTAGGCCCTTCTCATCCTGGAATATCCCTCTGCTCCACCTCCACCCATTCTTAGCTCCCTTGTGTAAGTTGCCTTTCTACATTAGAATGTAAACTCCTTGAGGAAAGAAATTGGGTTTCTTTTTATTATTTGCATCACCAAAAGAGTACCTAGCATATAGCAAATGACCCCAATCAATAAATGGGAAAGGGAAATGAATAGGCAATTTTCAGATGAAGAAATCAAAACTATCAATAAGCACATGAGAAAGTGTTCTAAATCTCTAATAATTAGAGAAATGCAATCAAAACAACTCTGAGGTTTGTAATAGGGGAATAAAACAAGTGGATTGGATGGGGTTTGTGGGTCCCTAAGTCAGTAGGTAGGAAAGGAGGGTGCAATAGTGGAGGTGGTAAATTGAGGTGGTAGGAGAGATGTAAGGGAATGGCTGAGTTTAGGGAAATATAAGACGTTAAAGTATAATGAGCGGCAAGGGGAGAGGATGAGGTAGCTGGGCAGGCAGCTGCAACAGGGAGACACAGACTGGGCACACAGGCTTGAGACAGAGGACACTGAAGGGAAAAAGGCTGAACCCTTCCAGGTAGGAAGGGCACTTCTACAGACAAAATGTTAGGACCAGCCAGAAATGGTTTAAAACTAACTAGAGGGCTTTCTAGTCAGTTTCTCAGGTTCACAAAGGAAGAGTCCCAGGGCTCTTCCCTGTCTGTGAAATAAAAGGGCTTCTCAGAGGAAGTATAGAGATCACCACTTCCTCCAAGATGGACGCCTCCAGCTCCCCTCAGGACCTAGAGAGAAACTATTCCTTTCTCTCCTTATCCCTCTTTTATCATTCAACCAATGATTTAGCAAAAGATTTGATTAAATGACAGCAGGGTTTATTGAGTTTCAGGGTTGATTATAAAGGACAGAGGGATACAAGGCTTCTCTAACAACCGCCTAGGGAGAAACTCCAGGTGGGGGAGGGACACAGGAATGGGAGACTGAGAAATGGCCTGCCCTCACTCAGTCCTGGGAGGTTTTGTTGCCTTTAAGGTTAGGGAAGTTACACACAATGAATCAAGAGATAATTTATATCAAGGGTAAGTCCTACTTGACTATGGGGAAAACTAAGTCTTCAAAGTTTGATTGCTACTACCCAAATCTACCCTTCTCCCAAACCCACAGAAAATTAGGAAAGGAAATGATGATTGAAATAGGGAAGGTCAGGGAGATACAGAGGAATTAGCTAAGCTACAAAATCACAAGAGAAAAGGAACAGAATCAAGGAATCAAGGCCAGGTTTCAGCCCCAAGACTGAGCTCAGTGGACCCTTCTACTCTGACTGAGCCTCCAGGATCAACTGCCTCTAATCAGGGTTCTAAACCCTCTCAACTTAGCTCAGTGGATTGAGAGTCAGGCCTAGAGACGGGAGGTCCTAGGTTCAAATCCGGCCTTAGACACTTCCCAGCTGTGTGACCCTGGGCAAGTCACTTGACCCCCATTGCCCATCCTTACCACTCTTCCACCTAGGAGCCAATACACAGAAGTTAAGGGTTTAAAAAATTAAAAAATAAAATAAAAATAAACCCTCTCAACTGCCAGAAATTCTGCAGTTAGTCTTTTGCAGGGCTGTTTGCACCTTTGCACTACAGGTATCACCTCACACCTAGCAGATTTGCTAAAATGATAACAGGGGAGAGTAATGAATGTTGGAGGGGATGTGGCAAAATTGGGACATTAATGCATTGCTGGTGGAGACGTGAACTGATCCAACCATTCTGGATGGCAATCTGGAACTATGCTCAAAGGCTTTAAAGACTATCTGCCTTTTGATCCAGCCATAGCACTGCTTGGATTATGCCTCAAAGAGATAAAATGAAAAAAACTCGTACAAAAATATTTATAGCCACGTTCTTTGTGGTGGCAAAAAATTGGAAAATGAGAGAATGTCCTTCCATTGAGGAATAGCTGAACAAATTGTGGTATCTGTTGGTGATGGAATACTATTGTGCTCAAAGGAATAAGAACTGGAGGAATTCCACGTGAACTGGAATGGCCTCCAGGAATTGATGCAGAATTGGAGCAGATCCAGGAGAACATGGTACACAGAGACTGATACACTGTGGTACAATCAAACATAATGGACTTCTCTATTAGCAGCAATGCAAGAATCCAGAACAAGGCTGAGGGACTCATAAAAAAACTAGCCACATTCAGAGGAAGAACTGTGGGAGGAGAAACACAGAAGAAAAACAACTGCTTGAACACATGGGCTGATGGGGATATCATTGGGGATGTAGACACTAAACAATAACTCTAGTCCATCTATCAATAATATAGAATTAGGTCTTGATCAATGATACATGTAAAACCCAGAGGAATTGTGCGTTGGCTAAGTGGGGTTGGGGGGCTTGGGGAAGAGGGGAAAGAACGTGAAATATGTAACTATAGGGAAATATTCAAAATTAAAAATAAAAATAAAAACAAAAAAATGTTTGCTGCCTACCCATAAGAAATGATGAATACAGAGAAGCATAAGAAGACATACAAACTGATGTAAAACAAAGCAGGGCAGAATAAGGAAAACAACATACAAAATGATTATACCAATATAAAAAAAAAAGGGAAATAAAATCTAAATGCTAAGTTTTGCCCTAAAGAGAGGGAAAAATGTTATTTTCCTTTCTGTATTTGAGGAACATGAGAAAACTATCCATATACTGTCACATTCTGGTTGATATATTAGTTGTTTTCCTGAATGGCTTTTTTCTTTTCTTTTTTATTCATCGTTACAAAATCTCTAGATAGCAGAAAAGGAAGGAATATATTATTGTAGTAATGATAAAATGAGAGAGAGAGAGAGAAAGAGAGAAATATCACCCAGGCCACTCAACTAAAAACTTTCTTCATGAAGCCCTAGGTGAGCTCTAAGCTACACGTGCTTCCTGGCTCCAGCTGAAGGCAGCAACTCAAGCCTCTCTGGCCAAGATAGACCAGTGAAATAAGGCTGGTGCCTGTCAAGTATTAAACACTCCAGAAAAGAGAAAAAGAGCCCTCAGCCTTCCCCTCACTCACTTAAAAGGCCAGTATTCATCACTCCTGCTGGGAGTCTCTGATTGGATCCCAAATCCTGACTTCCAGACACATCACCCATAGCATAGGGATTTCCAGCAATCCCACACCAGGACGCCACATCACGTAGCCACAGGTGCACAGCCAGTCACAGAGGCCTTTCTGGAGCCATAGGGGACATGCACAGTCTACCAACTGGTGAAGCTGATGGGTTTCCAAACAGAGTAAGGGAGTACATTTTATATTAAATTCACATATTATATAGAGCTAATAATGGAGGCAAAGCCAAGATGGTGGAGGTTTCCTGATGAAAAGATTAGAGCTGAATAGAAAATATGACTCTTAAATAACAAGACTCAAGAGAATCACAAAAAGGTAAAAAGAAAAGACACATCAAAAGACATGTAGTAAAGTTAAACTGTGTACATCCCTGCAGGGGGAGATGATTATTGTAACTCCACAGAACTCTGTCATTATTAGAAGGAGTATACATAGACAGAGGGCAAGGGTCTAAGTTAACTATGATGGGATGATAAAAAAAATTAAATTAAGTCATGACAAAGAGGAATGCATTGGGAAGAGAGGAAAGGGAAAAACAGAATGGGGTAAATTACTCCACATAAAAGAGGCATGAAAGAGTATTTACAGTAGAGGGGAAGATAGAAAAGGTGGAGAGGGGAACACATGAACATTACTCTTATCAGAATTAGCTCAATGAGGGAAGAACATACCCAAACAATAAGGTATCTTACCCTACAGGAATGTAGGAAGGGAAAGGGATAAGAGAAGCAGAATGAGGCTGACAGAAAAAGGGGCAAATTAAAGGATGTCATGGTCAGAAATTAAATAGGGGGATATAAGGTAGAAGTAATCATAAATTTTTCTGTACATAAGAAACATGGAATACATAAGAATACCAGTCTCCCAATTGATAAATGGTCAAAGGATATGAATAGGCAGTTCCTTAGATCAAGAAATTAAAACTCTCTATTCATGTAAAATCATGCAAAAATGCTCTAATCTCCATTAATTAGAAAAATGCAAATTAAAATAACTGAAGTACAACTCCATACCTATTATTAGACTATTATGACAGAAAAGGAAAATGATAAAATTTGGGAGAGGATGTGGGAAAATTGAGACATGAAAGCACTGTTGGTGGAGTGGTGAACTGATTCAGTCATTCTAGAGAACAATATGAACCTGTGCCCAAAAGGTTATAAAACAGTACATATCCTTTGACCCAGCAATACTACTGTCAGGGTCAAATCCTAAAGGGATAAAAACAAAAAAGGGAATGACCTATATATACAATTTTCTTTAAACTCTTACCTTCCATCTTAGAATCAATGCTATGTATTGGTTCCAAGGCAGAAGGGCAGTAAGGGCTAGGCAATGGGGATGAAGTGACTTGCCCAGGGTCACACAGCTGAGAAGTGTCTGAGGCCAGATATAAACCCAGGACCTCCCATCTCTAGGCCTGGTTCTCAATCCACTGAGCCACCCAGCTGCTCTCCTCCTCTGCTTCCTATTCCAGTCATAAACATCTATGAAGATATCTTTTAAGCCATTTCTCCTACACAATTCATTGGTATGTAATAGGTTACAGCTAATACATGATCACTTAGTCCTTCCACTGCACACTGGGTGATCCACAACTTCAAATTTTTAGTGACTTCATTGTTCTATGATTCAGCCAAACAGCATCACTGAAAGGATACTGTTTTCAAAAAGATGAGCATTTTTTCCCCAGGAAAAAGCATGAGACTGCATTAAAAATACTGCAATTTCTCACAAGCAAAACAGCTCATTCTTCTCCATTTATAAAATTATAGGTTCAGTTCACTGCCCATTCATGAACTCAGCCTGAGATATATGAATTGATGAATATATGAGTTGTACAACCAATTTAATTTTGGTTTGAACAGTATGACTATGAGAAGCATTCTCCATCCAATTAGTTTTTCCCAGGTGAAGAGTTAAGTCCAATAGCTTTTGAGTTATTATAGGTATAATTTAATATTCAGAGGCTTAACATGTCATCCAAAAATAGAGGTATCCCCAATCCTAAAGATATTAAACAAAACAGAGATGGGATGAGAAGCTAAACTAGACAAAAGGCAGCTGAGGGGCTTAAGGGATTAGGCACAAGACTTGGGAGTCAAAGAGAATGTAGTTCTCACCTTGCCTTATACACTAGCTGTGTTACCCTGAGCAAGTCATTTAACTACTTTGTGTCTTGGTTTCCTCATCTGTAAAATGGGAATAATAGCACCTACTTCACAAGATTGTTGTGAAAATCAAATGAAGCAATCAAGTAAGATATGCAAAGCACTCTGTAAATGTTGCAACACTAGATAATGTTAGTTAGTATTAAGTAAAAACTGACAAGAGTCTATGCTGGAGACAAGTTGATTCTGAGGATCTTAAACATTCTCCAGATAGCTGAAAGAGATTTCTAAACACTTAAAAAATCTCACATTTTATTACCAAAATAACTACTGACCTGCATGCTTACTTTCTAACCATGTAGGAGGCTCAGATACTAAATGGAAAGTGAGTTGGACCCAGAATTAGAACAAAGGAAAGAGAAGTAAAGTTTGAGTTCTTTAGTGATACTCAAACTTCTTGAAACAAACTTCCATATCTCTAACACCAGCATTCTTTCATTGTTTTATGGTTGTGAATCTATACTTTTCAATTGCTTTATGACTGTAAATCATGAAACAATATAGGTCTCTGAAATACTGGGACTGAGGATCACTCAAAGGGCAATAGAGAGGTGGGCACAAAGAAGCTACACAACAAAAACATGAAATTCTAGAAAAGTGATATAAAGGATGCCATCAAACAAATGCATGAATTAACCACCTAAAAGGTGAACTAGTCCTGTGAGAAGAATGAGGGTTGGGGGCAGCTAGTGGCTCAGTGGATTGAGAGCCAGGCCTAGAGACAGGAGGTCCTGGGTTCAAATCTGGCCTCAGACACTTCCTAGCTGTATGATCCTGGCAAGTCACTTAACCCTCATTGCCTAGCCCTTACCACTCTTCTGCCTTAGAAACAATACACAGTATTGATTCCAAGATGGAAGGTAAGGGTTTAAAAAAAAAAAAAAAAGAATGAGGATTAACCAGTGGAGAGTACATGTATATTGCTGTGATTTCAAGAGAATTGGAGGCAATTCTCCCAGTACTGAGGGTGGACTCCCTTGTGTCAGACTTAAAAGACATGGATGAAAGTTACAAAGGATGGTTGGGAATGGGTGGGTTGTATAATCTGGATTATTGGAGATGATCCCCAAACCAATGAAATCACAGATCAGAGAACTTCTGCTGTAGAATTATGTAAATAATGTCTTAATATATCACAACTAATATAAAACATAATAAGTTTTTGCTTGAGTTTAATCAACTGTAGCAATCTTGACTTTGGCCTAGCTTTCACTCTTACGTGTAGATGTCTTTTGGATTTCCAAATTCAAAGGCATTAATGAAGTCAATATTTCCTGTCTATAAAACAGTTCAATGAAGAACAAGGAAAGCTGGCCTAGGGATTATGGTCTTGTAACTTAAGCAGTAACTTTCAATGGCCAGATATTGGGGCTGCAAATTTTTTTGCCCAAATTCTTAATGTCTAGAACTGGATCAAAGAACTAGAGAGAAGCTCCAAAATCATAATATCTAACTAACTTCATTTTACATGTGAGAAAAATGAAGCTCAGGAAGATAAATTATTTCCTCCTGTTCTCACAGGTAATAAGTTCTCACAGACAGCATTTGAGATGAAGTCCTCTGTTCTGAGTTGGTATTCTTTCTCCTTAATTATGCTGTTTCTGTCTTTTAAATCAGGAACCAAGGTTTTCTGTTTAAGAAATCCACTGATATATTTTGTTTTGACAAAAAGATAGGCACCTCTCAAAGAAAATGAAGAAATTCCAAAACACGGTTCCTTAAAAAGTATCTACTAGGGGCAGCTAGGAAGCACAATGAATAAAGAATCCAGATCTTGAGTAAAGAAGATCTCAGTTCAAATCTGGCCTCACACTTCTTAGCTGTGTAAGTCACTTAATCCCCACTGCCTTACCTTTCTTGCCTTCTGTCTTAGAATCCATAGTAAGGCAGAAGTTAAGAGGGTTTTTTGTCTTATCAATTGTTAATAGCAAAGATATACCTTTGTCCTCCTGTTGGAAGAAAGCATTTTGCGGTACTGAATCAGATGGTTCCTTCTACAGTAAAGAAACTCCCAGGAGAAAAGAGATGGGGGGCTGGGGGAGCTGGATAGCTCAGTGGACTGAGAGTTAGGCCTAGAGACAGGAGGTCCTAGGTTCAAATCTGGCCTCAGACACTTCCTAACTGTGTGACCCTGGCAAGTCACTTAACCCTCATTGCCTAGCCCTTACCACTCTTCTACCTAGGAGCCAATACACAGTATTGACTCCAAGACGGAAAGTAAGGGTTAAAAAAAAAAAAAAAAAAAAAAAGAAACTATCAGGAAAATGGAATCTTGTATTGTCTGCATATTTTAGTCAACTGTGTGACTCAGAAGTTTGAGATTGCTATAGTTTGTATGAGCCTACCATCATGTTCCCCTCTCTTAACAGTATCAAGAAAGACCTCTATGCCTATAAATTATTCTCATAAACATTTTGTAGAGACTAGAAAGTAAGCAGGCAGATTGGAAGTTTTTTAATTTTAGGAAAATAAATTGTGAGATTTTCTTCAAGTTTCCCTCAAAGGGAAAATTCCTTGAAATATATGTATATGTTGATTCCATCAGAAAATGAAGTTCCATGCCTAAAGGGCTTTAAAAGACTTTTGATCCAGCCATACTACTGCTAGATTTATACCCCAAAGAGATAAGGAAAAAGACTTGTACAAAAATATTTATAGCTGCACTCTTTGTGGTGGCAAAAAAATGGAAAATGAGGGGATGCCCTTCAATCAGAGAATGGCTGAACAAGTTGTAGTATCTGTTGGTGATGGAATACTATTGTGCTATAAGGAATAATGAAGTGGAGGAATTCCATGTGAACTGGAATGACCTCCAGGAAGTGATGCAGAATGAAAGAAGCAGAACCATGAGAACCTTATACACAGAGACAGATACACTGTGGCACAATCAAATGTAATGGACTTCTCTACTAGCAGCAATGCAATAATCTCGAACAATTCTGAGGGACCTGTGGGAAAGAATGCTATTCACATCCAGAGAAAGAACTGTGGGAGTAGAAACACAGAAGAAAAACAACTGTTTGATCACATGGGTCGATTGGGATATGATTGGGGATGTAGACTCTAAAAGATCACTCTAGTGCAAATATCAATAATATGGAAATAGGTCTTGATCAATGACACATGTAAAACCCAATGGAATTGCTCATTGGTACAGGAGAGGGGTGGAAGAGGGGAGGGAAAGAACATGAATCATGTAACCATGGAAAACTATTTTAAATCAATTAATTAAATGAAATTTTTCTAATTAAAAAAAAAAAAGAAAAAAAAATGAAGTTCCTTGAGAGTAGAGGTTGTTTTATTCTTTGTATTTGTATCACTAGCATCCAATTCAGTGTCTAGCACAAAGCAGGCCTTTAATAAATATTCACTAAATGACTAGCTAATACATATATAGAGATGGACAAATTCTGTAGGTTGCCCACAGAACTTCATGTAGAGAAGTCATTTTTCTTCATTGAGGCTTTTCTTGTGTGGATAAAAATAGCTAGCATTTAGATAATGCTTTGAGATTTGCAAAATATTCTCATTTGACCCTCACAGTATCTGGTGAGGTAGGTGTTGTTATTCTCATTTTATGCAGGAGAAAACTGAGTGTCAGAGAGTTTAAGTGACTTCAACAGGGTCACACAAATAGTAAGAATATAGATAACATTTAAATGCAAGTCTTCTTGACTCTGCCCCTAGCAGAGATATGTATCTTATTTGAGAACCTCTGCTCTCTGCAACAGGAACATCTGGAAGACCTCATTTTATAGAAGGTATCCTTAACAGTAGGTCCTTCAACTTTAAAAAAAAAAAGTTAACTATTTCAATATAATTGATTTTCTTTGTAGTCCTATGTATTTTGTTTTATGTATTTAAAAATATTGCTTTGAGAAATGGTCCACAGGCTGGCTTTACAAAGGAGTCCATGACAAAAGGTTAAGAATGTGTGAACTACAGGTAACCTCTCAACTTGGAATCTACTCTGAATGTTCTCCATCTCAGTGACAACAAAATTTAGCAAATATCCATCTATTTTATGTCTCAATTGATATTAATGATTGGGACTGTTTGCGAACAAGGTTATATCTATGGTAATATTTTTGAAGAAATCTTGTATAATTATGACAAAAAAAAAAGACACCAGAAGAGCTTACAAAGCTCTATAAAATTATGTACATTTCTATAATCAACAATCAGCACAGTGAGATCTTGTGAATATTTTTAGTCAACTGTGGTCTACTGCAGAATGTCATTCAAAGCCTAGCTTTTTTTTTCTTCTTTTCTTGATACTCCCATCAAAGATATCTGGATGAACATGTCTATTTTCCCCATAAAAACTGCATGTAGCTGAGAAAATTATGTACTACAGCAGCGTAGTAAATTTTGCAACATGGATTTTGTTAAACTATGTCCCCAAGTTTACTTTAGTGTCATGAGGTAAATTAATATAATATAATATAATATAATATAATATATATATATATATATATATATATATGTATATATGTATTTAATGTTGGGAGACAGGGGAAAAGGAAGTAGATACCTTGCTGTCTAGGACACAAGTATCTTGAGAGTTAAGGTTGAACACCTATTTCCCAAAAGACATTTCCCAAGGACATCTAGTAAAACAATTCATTTTTCATTGATCAAGTGTAGTACTGCTAAACAATTTCATATGAAAGGGATGTAATGGGATTATTTAAAATTTTTACTTCTAAACAACTTAAAACTTTTAAAAAATGTTTTCATTATATTCCTGGCATTAAACAACAACACAAATATTCAAATTGCAACAGCAAGAACAAAAGGAAAAGACAAATGATTATGCATGATATGAAACTATAAACCATATTATTTACTATTTATATTTTACAATCTATATTAACTTTAATAATATAGTAACAATATAGTTGTTTGTTTCCATGCCCTCTTAGGAACACCTGGGAACTTGTCTGATATGTGAGAATTTATTTTTCAATCTTGGACACTTCACAACTGGTAATTGCACATCATGGAGTAGGAGAATCATTTCAGTTAGTCCTTCAAATTTCCAAGGGCAGCTAGGTGGCACAATGGATGGAGTGCCAGGCCTGGAATTGGAAGGTCCTGGGTTTAAATCTCATCTCAGACACTTCCTAACTCTGTGACCCTGGGCAAATCAATTAACCCTGTTTGCCCAACCCTTGCTCTTTTGTCTTAAGAGTCATTAGGAAGACAGAAGAGAAGAGTTTGTTGGGGGTTTTTTGCTGGGATTTCCAAATAGTTTTACAGATACAAGTTGGCTATGTATACTTTACTTGGGGAGGGGGGAGTTGTAATTCTAAAAATAAGAAATCAAGAATGGCAAAGACATCATTAAAAAAACAAAGATCAAATTAATAACTCTAACTTTATGCTATCAATGTGAGTTCAAATTGGACCCAGGTACATTTCTTTTGGGGATAGTTTTGGGTTTTTTTCCTGCTTGAATAATCCGATCAAACAACTTGATTGTGTGGAAACTACATCTGGACACAATAATTATGAAAAACAAAACCCAAGATATCTCATTCTATATTAACATCTCCAATTCCAACCTATCTCTTGAGTTCTTTTCTGAGCCAAGTGCACATTTCCATTATCCAAAAGCTTATCTAAAGCCATATTAAAGGACCCAATTTCTGGGTTAGTTTCTAGTAAAACTAGTAGTTAAAACTAAAGGATCATACATAGCATGCACTTTCAGGCCCTGAGGTTCCAGTTCCTCTCTAAGTGTCATGGGCATGCATGAACTAGAAGTGCTCAGGAAATGGGAGCACTGAAACAATGTTCTTGTCAGCACTTTAAACAAAAAAATTCATTCAATAAGAATGGCACCATGATCCTTTTGCCCTTTCTCTGAAGGAACTAAATTAAACAGATTACAGACAGTGGCAAGAGCTGGCCCCAGAACAGCCTCCCCCTTATTTGTTATTTTTAGCAATTTAGTCCGACAACGCCTGACAACTAAACATGCCTAGAATAGCTGATGGGAGGGGGGATTATCAGATACTACCAGTGAAAAAACAGTAGTCATCACTTCCTCCAATCCCAAGAAGGAATCATTTTCCATGTCTTTACAGCATCACACATTATTTGGGTCTTTTAAAGTCTTATATAAAAACAGAATACATGTATATAAAAATATTAAGTACAGTGGAAACTGATAACATTTCTTGACCTAGAGTATTGTTCTATCACTCATACATGACATTTCTTTAAAAACAAAAAATAGAAAAAAATGAACTCACATTTGAACTTTCCTAAACAAAAAGCTAGAGAATTATCATATTGATTTTGAAATACTTTTCTCAAAAAATGAAGATGTTCAAAAAGGATGGCAGCACAAAGTGAGAGGAATATGGATGTTTTTACTCTTTCATATCAAGTAAAAAACTTGCCTAGGGTTAGAACAAAGTGAAGATGGAGGACTCTCAAAGTTAATCATTAACATTAGCAAGATAAAAATAGCAGCTCACATTTATAAGGATCATCAAGTTTTATAAAATGCTTTATTCACAACAATTTTATCAGTTAGGCAGAACAAGTATTTTCATTTTACAAATGAAGAAACCAAACCTGAAAGAGGCTAAGTGTCTCACCCAGTATCACAGAGCTAAATAATTGTTAAAGAGAAGATTTGAATGCAAATCTATCCTAACTCCAATTCTAGTGCTTTTCCTTTTTTTTTCTTTTTTTAATATTTCACTGTTGAACATTTTTTTATATTTTTTTATATTAAGTTCATTTCCCAATGATTCCACATACCCTAGAGGAAATCTTTCCTACCACAAATACTATCAAGCAAAACAAATCAACACAACCACAACTAAAAATGCAACCTGTGGCCTACCACTACCTCTCTACAGAGAGGCAGGAAGCATACAGTTCACCATCAATCCTCAAAGCCTTTAGGTCACTGAATAGAACAAAGGTATGAAGTCATTCAGTGTTGTTGCTCTTTACTTTTTCTAGGTCATTATAAATTGTTCTCCTCCGTATTTTTTTCCTTTGCTCTGTATCATTTCAAATGAGTCTTTCTAAAATTCACTGAAATCTTCATATGCATCATTTCTTAATCACAATAATAGGCCATTACATTCATATAATAGTTTGTTCAGTGTTCCCCACTTAATGGGCCCTCTCCAGTTCTTGGCTACTACAAAAAATACTGCTATAAATATTTTTTTGTACATAGGGGATTTTCCTCTTTGGAGTACCTTCCTAAAAGTAGTATCACTGGGTTTAAGGATATATGTATATAATTTAATTTAGGGGCAGCTAGATGGCTCAGTGGAAAAGAATACAGGGTCTGGAATCAGGAAGACCCGAGTTCAAATCTGGCCTCAGACACTTAATAGTTGTGTGATCCTGGGCAAGTCACTTAATCTCTGTTTGCTTTAATCCACTGGAAAAGAAAATGGCAAACCATTCCAGTATCTTTACCAAGAAAAGCCCATGGATGGTAAGGCCCAAGAGGTTACAAAGAGTCGAACATGACTGACTGAATGACAATTTAGTAACTTTTTGGGGTACAACTCCAAATTAGACTTTTCTCCAAAGTGGCTGAACCAATTCATACAATAATGCAGTAATGGCAAACCTTTTAGAGATCAAGTGCCGGGCCCTACCCCACTACATTCTCTAGACTAAGTGCTATGCTCCTCTCCCCGAGAGAACAAGTGCCATGCCCTTCCCCACACACATGCTGGGTACACCTTGTACCCCTCTTATCCCACACTGGGGAGGGAGAAGCACTCCCAGTGGGCTGCAGGGCAGAGGGGTAGATGAAGTGAGGAATGTCCTCAGCAAGTGTAAAGAGGGGGAGGGAAGTGATCCTAGTGCTTTGCTCCCCTCCAGCTCTGACACCTGTGAGCCACCCACCTTACCCACTTTGTGCTCCCATTGGCTGCTGGGCAGAAGGGTAGGGGGATGGGAAAAAATGTTATCAGACATGGTAGAGAGGGGGGAGCAGCTCCGCCCGAGTCACTCTGCTTTTCTAGTAACAAACCCTGGGGCTGGGAGGTTGGGGAGGGAGGGTGGCCAAGTGCCCACCGAGAGAGCTTTACATGCCATCTTTGGCACCCGTGCCATAGGTTCTCCATCACTGCAATAGTACGTTAGTGTGTCTGCCTTCCGAAAGCTACTTCCATATTTATCATTTGTATCTTTTAGTATCTTTGCCAATTTGAGAGCTGGGAATTGAACCAAGAATGTTAAATTCAATTTCTTTTCTCATTAGTGATATGGAGCATTCTTTCATTGGTAACTGCAATTCTTTTAAAAACTTCAGCTCTCATTGACCTATCCATGATGAAAATGAAAACCATTTTCAGCAACCAGGCTGTTGATATTCCAAAAAATGTTGACATCTCTCTGAAGGGTAGAACAATTTAATTATTACAAAGGGTCAAGCGATTTTGACCATATCAATGTTGAACTTGGTATCCTTGGAAAGAAGATAAAAAGCTCCAGTTTGACAATTGGTGGGGAAATTGAAAGTGATTTGCAACAATTTGCATAATCTATAATCATATGTAAAACATGATTAAAGGTATTAAACTGAGTTTTTGGTGAGGTCTGTGCATGCTCACTTCCCCATCAATGCTATTAAAGAGAATGGCTCATTTGTTTAAAATTAGAAAATTCCTGGCTGAAAAACATATCTGAAGAATGAGCATGGAACCAACCACGTGATGATTTCTAAAGCTCAAAAAGATAAATTAATTCTTGAAATTATATTTAACATATAAAATCAGATGCCTTAAGACACATCATATAATTTTTTTGAAAGGATATCAGAAAATATCTGAATGGTAACTATATTTCTGAGAAAGACATGATACAACAGGCTAATGAATTAATAAGTTCAGAAAGTTGTACAGATGCCAAAGGCAGTGTCTTGAAAATTCGTTTACTCAGATGTTATAATAAAGTACATTTGACCAAAAATAAATAAATAGCTCTTCAAAACTGCCCATTCATAGCCTTTGACCATTTATAATTTGGGGAATTACTTATACATTCATTTCATTTTAACTCCACATATATCTTAAATATCAGAACTATACCAGGCAATAAAGATCTCTTTTCCAAGTTAAGTGCTTCTCTTCTAGCTGACTTGTTCATAGAAAAGCCTTTTGATATTACAGATTTTAAATTATCCTTTTTTTCACTATCCTTTGTTTTAACAATGCTTCTTCTATGACATATTAAGTGATAGTAAAAGTGAAATAATAAGAAAACAGGCAAACAAAATGCAATGATTACAACAATGTAAATGAAAAGACTGAATACCTCAAAACTGAATGCTATAAATAGTATTATAATGACCAAGCTTAGTCCCACAAAAAGAGATAAGATGTATCTCTCTCCCTTTGCTGAGGTAGAGGAATAAATATGAAAATCATAGTGATACAAAACCAAAAGACATTAGTAAGAAAAAAATTGATAATTCTTTCACTAGCCAATTGTTGAAGATACCTCCTTCTGTTCTTCTCTAATTTTTTTTTCATCATGTGACCTTTCATGTTTTCAGGTCCATTTGTCAAATGTCTATTTGGAGTTTACTATGATATATAAGATGTTGGTTTAAACCTAACTTATGGCAAATCACTTTCTGTTTTTCCCAAGAGTTTTTAATGGAATAGAAGTCTCATCACAGTACCCTTGAGCTTATCAAAGCCTAGACTACTATGTTCAGTTGCTTCTGGGTCTTGTTCATTTATTCTAATCTAATAATCAACCTTTCTATTTTGTTTTTGGTACCAAAAAGTTTTGATAACTACTTTATATTATAAGCATAGGTGCTGGCAATAATACTAGATCTTTTTGTTCTTTCCCACCCTTTTCCATTATTTCCCTTTGGATTTTTGATGCTATTATTATTTTGACTGGTTCCATAAAGTAAACCACAGGCTTTATTGGTACGGGACTAACTCTGTAGATTAATTTTGATAGTATCTTTGTCTTTATTATTATACTTTCATAGTCCAAACAAAGATAATTATTATCCCTTGAATGATTTGTCTTCCCTTATTTCCAAAAAGTGTTTTGTAGATGTAAAAAGTCCTAAAAATGTCTTAGTTGACTTTGGGATATTTTATGAATTTTGTAGCTATTTAAACTTTCTTTTTGTGAGTTCATTTTATATATTACCCCACTATTCTTTCCATTACACCATGCTGTCAATTTTTTTTTCTCATTAGGGAGTTTCCTTGACAATTCTTCAAGAATAGTACTGGCAAAAGATTACTTCTCCAGCCTAGTTAAGTATGGAGTGGCCCATCACTCAGCATACTGGCAACTAAAGGATGAGATATTTGATCATAGCAATGCATAAGACATATAAAAACATGAAATGGCTCTAAATGTTGTATGGCCCTCTTCTGTTTTGGTAGTACAGTGTTAGGATAGAGAATAAAAAATAATAGAAAACAACAACATCATTTTTGTACTACCTACAAATATTAATTTATCTCTTTTACCTTAAATATGAGATCTTTGTTCAGTGATTGAGTTACTAGAGGAAGTAAACTATATCCACACTGAAATCACTGCTATATATGAAATCAGAAGACGGAATTTTCTGGGAAATGGAAAGATGGCTCATAGGCTTCTCACAGAGAAGTGAATGAAAGAATTAGTCAAATTCTAACTGGCCATATCAACTTTCAAGTGCTTTAAGATGAGCATAAGCAAAAAGATCCCAAAGAAGATAACTGCAGCATGTGCACCAAAATGTCAGAGAGAATGAAGAAGTACACAAGTTATAGGAAGAACTTAACAAGATTCTCCAAACCAAGATAGAATATACCTTGATTGGCAACTCGAATGCTTAGAAAATGCTTTTTAAAATATAGCACATTATGAAGAAATAAAAGCCAAAACAAAAGCTTATGGACATCTCAGAAAAGTGTAAATCATAAATAATTTATTCAAGAAGAGAATAATAAAAAAGGCAACACAGAGTAGATGATAGAAAGTTGGCCTCAGAGTCAAGAAAACCTATATTCAAGTCTGGCCCCAAACCCTGGGGCAAACCACTTCTAAATACTCCAGGCTAAGACTATAAATTTTAAAGAAGATTGAGAGACAGCTCCCACTCCAATACTCATCATCATTTGTTATTTCCTCTTTTGTCAGCCTTGCCAATCAGATTGTTGTAAGGATTATCATCATTTTTTAGAGAAGATTAGCAAATGTTTGTAACAAGAAAGCTAAATGAACTCAGAAATACATCAGCCAGAAAATGCTCTAACACCTATCCAAACAGAGCAACATGGACAGAAAATAAGTTTGTCAAAGTCTTGTTATAAGAACCACTTGATCTAATTTATCTCAAGGCATTTATTGATGAAACTCTAAGAACAAGAGACATAAATGGAACAGATTTGCCAGCATTTCTCCAAAAATTTGCTCTCATAATCAAAAACAATGAAGAAATTAATTCTAAAGGAGAAATAATTTCAAAAGTGCTAAAGTCTCTATATATAAGAGCATAGATTTAGAATTGGAAGAGAATTTAAAGATGATCTTGTCTAACCTCTTTTTACAGATGAGGAAAGTGAGGTTCAGAGAACTCAAGGCTCAGGTCAACATGTGAAAGACCAGCACTGGAAGCCAGGTCCTGCATCACAATGTCCCCCATTTCAAAAAAAGGAAATGATTCCAAAAGAATAGAAAAGATCACAAACAGCTTTATTGCTCTAAAAAAAAAAACAACCCAAAAGACAGCTGCAATCATTAACCTACATGTTCAGACGCTCATCTCTAGGAAATCTTTATGATAATGGTCTCTATACTGAGGATATTTTAATTTATCATCTTTTTTTTTTCAATCAGCAAAAATTCCCCTTTTCTCTCTCAACAGAGAAAGAAAAACAAAAATATCATCATAAACATATATAGTCAAGCAAAAAATTATCGTATTGACCATGTCCCCCCCAAAATATATCTTATTCTACATGAGTCCTCCATCTATCAGAAGGTGGGCAGAGTGTTTCATTATTAGTTCACAGTGAGGATATTCTTGAGGAAAAGTGTGATTTGAATATGCAGTTTTCTGCATCTTCACAATTATACAACTGACTAAAAAGTATAAAAAATACATAATTCCTCTGAATTTGATTGTTAATTTTTTAAAAGCATTTGACTTAGCAGAATAAAGTACAGGTTCTCCTTTTGATTGTTAATTTTTTTTTTTTAACCCTTGTATTTCGGTGTATTGTCTCATAGGTGGAAGAGTGGTAAGGGTGGGCAATGGGGGTCAAGTGACTTGCCCAGGGTCACACAGCTAGGAAGTGGCTGAGGCCGGGTTTGAACCTAGGACCTCCTGTCTCTAGGCCTGACTCTCACTCCACTGAGCTACCCAGCTGCCCCATGATTGTTAATTTTTTAAAAGCATTTGACTTAGAGACTCCAGCAAGTAATTAAGAAGATCATCCACCATGATCAGGTGGGATTTATACCAGGAATGCAAGGATGGTTCAACATTACGAAAACCATCCACATAATTGACCATATCAACAGTCTAACAAACAAAAATCACATGATTATCTCAATAGATGCTGAAAAAGCCTTTGACAAAATATAGCACTCATTCATATTGAAAACACTGAAAAGTATAGGAATAGAAGGACCTTTCCTAAAAATAATAAACAGTATATACCTAAAACCATCAACAAGCATCATATGCAATGGGGATAAATTAGAAGCCTTCCCAATAAGATCAGGAGTGAAACAAGGATGCCCATTATCACCTCTATTATTCAACATAGTACTAGAAACACTAGCAGTAGCAATTAGAGAAGAAAAAGAAATTGAAGGTATCAAAATAGGCAAGGAGAAGACTAAGCTATCACTCTTTGCAGATGATATGATGGTCTACTTAAAAAATCCTAGAGGGACAGCTGGGTGGCTCAGTGGATTGAGAGCCAGGCCTAGAGACGGGAGGTCCTAGGTTCAAATCTGACCTCAGACACTTCCCAGCTGTGTGACCCTGGGCAAGTCACTTGACCCCCATTGCCTACCCTTGCCACTCTTCTCCCCTGGAGCCAATACACAGTATTGACTCCAAGACGGAAGGTAAGGGTTAAAAAAAAAAAAAAAAAATCCTAGAGAATCAACTAAGAAGCTTGTAGAAATAATCAACAACTTTAGCAAAGTTGCAGGATACAAAATAAATGCACATAAATCATCAGCATTTCTATATATTTCCAACACATTAAAGCAGCAAGAGGTAGAAAGAGAAACACCATTTAAAATCACCCTAGACAATATAAAATACTTAGGAATCTATCTATCAAAATAAACACAGCAATTATACGAAAACAACTACAAAACACTTTCCAAACAAATAAAACTGGATCTCAACAATTTGGAAAGCCATTAATTGCTCATAGGTAGGACAAGCTAACATAATAAAAATGACTATTCTACCCAAATTAGTTTACCTATTTAACGCCATATCTATCAAACTACCAAAAAACTTCTTTACTAAATTAGGAAAAACTGTAACAAATTTCATTTGGAATAACAAAAGATCAAGAATATCAAGGGAAATAATGAAAAAATTGAGAAGGAAGGGGGCCTAGCAGTACCAGATATTAAACTGTACTATAAAGCAGCAGTCATCAAAACAATATGGTACTGGCTAAGAGACAGAAGGGAGGATCAGTGGAATAGACTTGGGGTTAATGACATCAGCAAGACAGTGTATGATAAACCCAAAGAGCCCAACTTTGGGGACATGAATCCACTATTTGACAAAAACTGCTGGGAAATTTGGAAAACAATATGGGAGAGATTAGGTTTAGATCAACATCTCACACCCTACACCAAGATAAATTCAGAATGGGTGAATGACTTGAATATAAAGAGGGAAACTATAAATAAGTTAAGTGAACACAAAATAGTATACCTGTCAGATCTCTGAAACAGGAAAGATTTTAAAACCAAGCAAGAGTTAGAGAACATTACAAAATGTAAATTAAATGGTTTTGATTATATTAAGCTAAAAACCTTTTGCACAAACAAAAACAATGTAGTCAAAATCAGAAGGGAAACAACAAATTGGGAAAAAATCTTTATAAGGAAAAACTCTGACAGGGGTCTAATTACTCAAATATACAAGGAGTTAAATTAATTGTATAAAAAAATCAAGCCATTCCCCAATTGATAAATGGGCAAGACACATGAATAGGCAATTTTCAGGTAAAGAAATCAAAAGTATCAATAAGCACATGAGAAAGTGTTCTAAATCTCTAATAATTAGAGAAATGCAAATCAAAACAACTCTGAGGTATCACCTCACATCTAGCAGATTGGCTAAAATGAAAGAAGGGGAGAGTAATGAATGCTGGAGGGGATGTGGCAAAATTTGGACATTGATGCATTGCTGGTGGAGTTGTGAACTGATCCAACCATTCTGGCTGGCAATTTGGAGCTATGCTCAAAGGGCTATAAAAGAATGCCTGCCCTTTGATCCAACCATACCATTGTTGGGTTTGTACCCCAAAGAGATCATTAATAAAGACTTGTACGAAAATATTTATAGCTGTGCTTTTTGTGGTGGCAAAGAACTGGAATAGGAGGAGATGTCCTTCAATTGGGGAATGGCTGAACAAACTGTGGTATATGCTGGTGATGGAATACTATTGTGTTCAAAGGAATAATAAACTGGAGGAATTCCATGTGAACTGGAAAGACCTCCAGGAACTGATGCAGAGTGAAAGGAGCAGAGCCAGAAGAACATTGTACATAGAGACTGATATACTATGGTAAAATCGAATGTAATGGACTTCTGTACCAGCAGAAAGCAATGACAGGACAGCTCTGAGGGATTTATGGTAAAGAACGCTACCCACATTCAGAGGAAGGACTGCAGGAGAGGAAACATATAAGAAAAACAACTGCTTGAACGCATGGGTTGAGGCCGACATGATTGGGGATGTAGACTCGAAACTACCACACTAATGCAACTAACAACAATTTGGAAATAGGTCTTGATCAATGACACATGTTAAAATCAGTGGAAATGTGCATCGGCCATGGGTGGGGGGAGAGCGAGGGGTGAAGGGGAAAGTAGGAGCATGAATCATGTAACCATGTTAAAAATGAATATTAATAAATGTTTTTAAAAAAGCATTTGACTTAGCAGAATAAAGTACAGGCTCTCCTCAAATAAGTTTTCTTCTACACAACTCTTAAAATCATACAAGATTTCCTGATAGTTATTTCCCAGAATATCAAAAAGCAAAAAAAACCAGAGAGAAGTCTATTCATTAGTGGTCTCTGCAGAGTGTCTTAAAGGAAACACAGGATTTCTTAAAGAAGTTTTTCATACACTTTGTATGGATAGTATGCTAACTGCATTAAGACCCAGAACACTACCAGTCTCCTCAATGAGATCTATAACCCCTCAATTTATCTTTTTTAATATTAGTTTTATTTTAATAAACTTTCACATAAATTTTCCAAAGTTATATAATTCAAATTGTCTCCCTCTCTTCTTCCTTTCCCACTCCCAGAGCTGATAAGCAATTCAAACTAGGTTATACATGTATTACCTATCACACAAAGCATATTTTGATATTATTCATTTTTATCAAGTGAATAATTTTATAAAACCACAATCCAAAACATATACCCAAATGAACAAGTGATAAATCATATACTTTCATCTGCTCTCCTCCAACAATTCTTTCTCTGGAGGTGGATAGCATTTTTTTTCATAAGTCTCTCAGAATTGTCCTAGATGAGTGATGGGCAAACTACGGCCCAAGAGCCAGAGATGTGGCCCCTTGAAATGCTCTATCTGAGCCACACGACATTATTCCTAATCTGACGAATACAATGAGGAGGATACAATACAATGAAACTTCGAAAGAGTTGCCTTAGAGACAGACTGACAGATGAGCATTTCCTTTCCTTTGGCCCACTCTTTAAAAAGTTTGCCCATCACTGTCCTAGATCATTCTATTGCTGTTAGTAGCAAAGTCTATCACATTTGATCGTTTCACAATATTGCCGTTACTGTGTATAATGTTTTCCTGGTTCTTCTTATTTCATTCTGCATCAGTTCATGTAGGTCTTTCCAGCTCTTTCTGAAATCATCCTGTTCAATATTCCTTATAGCATAATAGTATTTCATCACCATCATAAACCACAATTTGTTCAATCATTCCCCAATTAAGGGACATCCCTTTAGTTTCCAATTCTTTTGACACCACAAAAAGAGCAACTATAAATATTTTTGTACAAACAGATCCTTTCCAATTTTAAAAAAAATTTTTTTTGATATACAGACCTAGTAGTGGTATTACTATATCAAAAATATGTATTGTTTTACAGCCCTTTGGGCATAATTCCAAAAGGGATCAGTTCACAACTCCACCAGCAATGCATTAGTGTCCCAATTTTGCCAGGTCTCTTCCAACATTTATCAATTTCCTTTACTGTCATATTGGCCAATCTAATAGGTGTGAGGTACCCCAGTTGTTTTAATTTGCATTTCTCTAATCAAGAGGGATTTAGAACATTTTTTCATGATTACTGATAGCTTTGATTTCTTCACCTGAAAACTGCCTATTCATATCCTTTAACCATTTACCAACTGAGGAATGACTTGGATTCTTATAAACTTGTCTTTAGTTCTTTTTATATTTGAGAAATGACCCCAATCAATAAATGGGCAAAGGACATGAATAGGCAATTTTCAGATGAAGAAATCAAAACTATCAATAATAAGCACATGAGAAAGTGTCCTAAATCTCTAATAATTAGAGAAATACAATCAAAACAACTCTAAGGTAGCAGATTGGCTAAAATGACAACAGGGGAGAGTAATGAATGTTGGAGGGGATGTGGTAAAATTGGGACATTAATGCATTGCTGGTGGAGTTGTGAATTGATCCAACCATTCTGGATGGCTGAACAAATTGTGGTATCTGTTGGTGATGGAATACTATTGTGTTCAAAGGAATAAAGAACTGGAGGAATTCCATGTGAACTGGAATGGCCTCCAGGAATTGATACAGAGTGAAAGGAGCAGATCCAGGAGAAGATGGTACACAGAGACTGATACACTGTGGTACAATCAAACATAATGGACTTCCCTACTAGCAGCAAAGCAAGGATCCAGAGCAAGGCTGAGGGACTTATGAGAAAGAAAACTAGCCACATTCAGAGGAAGAACTGTAGGAGGAGAAACACAGAAGAAAAACAACTGCTTGAACACATGGGCTGATGGGGATATTATTGGGGATGTAGACACTAAACAATAACTCTAGTCCATCTATCAATAATATGTAATTAGGTCTTGATCAATGATACATGTAAAATCCAGTGGAATTGTGCATTGGCTAAGGGGGGGTTAGGGAAGTTTGGGGGAGAGGGGAAAGAACATGAAATATGTAACTATAGGGAAATATTCAAAATTCAAAATAAAAATAAAAAAAACCTCCAGAAAAAAAAATTTGAGAAATGAGACCTTTATCAGAGAAATTTGTTAAAAAAAAAATTTTCCCCAATTTGTTGCTTCCCTTCTAATCTTGGTTGCATTGGTTTTGATTGTACAAAACTTTTTAATTTAATATGATCAAAATTATTCATTTTACCTCTTGTAATCTCTCTCTCTCTCCATTTTAACTTTCTCTTGGTATAAGGTGTGAGATACTGATCTAAACCTAACTTTTGCCATATTATTTTCCAACTTTCCCAGCAGTTTTTGTCAAATAGTAAGTTCTTAATCCCCAAAGCTGGGGACCTTTGGGGGTTTATCAAACACTAGATTATCAAACACTAGATTGCTGAGGTCATTTACCCCTAATTTAGTCCATCGATCCACCCTTCTATTTCTTAGCCAGCACCAGATTGTTTTGATGGCAACTGCTTTAGAGTACAGTTTAAGATCTGGTACAGCTAAGTCACCATCTTTCATTGGTTCCCTTAATATTCTTGATCTTTTGTTCTTCCAGATGAATTTTGTTTTTATTTTTTCTAAAAACAGGTTTTTGGTAGATTGGTATGGCACTGAATAAGCAAATTAATTTTGGTAGGACTGTCATTTTTATTATATTAGCTCAGCCTACCATAAACAATTAAGTTTTTCCAACTGTTTAGATCTAATTTTATTTGTGTGAACAGTGTTTTGTAATTGTGTTCATATAATTCCTGAATCTGTCTCAGCAACAGATTCCCAGGTATTTTATTTTCTCTAGAGTGATTTTAAATGTAGTTTCTCTTTTTAACTCTTATTTTTTTAAAAACCCTTACCTTCTGTCTTAGAATCAATACTGTGCATTAGTTCCAAGGCAGAAAAGTGGAAAGGGGGCTAAGTGACTTGCCCAGGGTCACACGGCTAGGAAGTGTCTGAGGCCACATTTGAACCTAAGATCACCCATCTCTAAGGCCTGTCTCTCAATCCACCGAGCTACTCAGCTGCTCCCTTCTTTCTAACTTCCTACTGAGCTTTGCTGATGATTTATTTCAACTAGTTTTTAGTTGATTTTCTAGGATTCTCTAAGTATACCTTCATTTCATCTGCAAAGAGTGATAGTTTAGCTTCCTCACTGCCTACTTTAAAAAAGCTAGCACTTCCAGTACAATATTAAATAATAGTGGTGATAATGGGCTCCCTTGCTTCACTCCTAATCTTATCTATAACCACTCAAAAGAAATCCATCTAACAATTCTTTCTAGGAAAAATGAAATGGATAAAGAAGGTATATCTCTTTGATTATAATATACAATTGGATTGTCAGCCCACTCAGTTAGTCCATAAATATACGCATTAAATGGGCAATAGAATGGACAATAATCTGGGCTAAGGATTAAATAGGACATAGGAAACCAGGAAGATTACAAACACATAGTGTTTTCACAATTCCAAGTGGCTCCCTGACATAAAAGCCTACTTTCAACATAACAGTCTTCTGATGATGCTTGATGATATTGTTTCAAATCAGGATATATACCACACTCTCCAAAGAATCCAAACCATGAAAGATCCAAAAAGATCAGTGTAGAGGCAGATGTTGGCTACAAAGAGATTACTAGGTATTACAGAAACAACTTCTGCATAAGAAGTGGAAGAAAATAAATAATTATGGACACCTATGAAGAGGACAATACCAGCAAGCACAAGAAGTCTATGTCAGGCAATATACTTAGGACAATAAATTCAGGAGAGTTTAAGTATTGCAATGAGATCCAAATCCACTAAAAGACTTAGAAGAAAGGACTCTAGAACACTGAGTAAAACATTTGTAGAGGATCTATGGACTGGTCTAAAATGACACGATTAAAAAGCATGGAAAGGCTGTAATTTTCTTCAATAGAAACAGTACACACATCACTGTGAAACACAGAGCTATCAAAGTTTTTGTGTATGTGAAACTAATGTTTTAATATAAAAGATTATGCCTATAAGATAAATTATGCTTAACATAAACTACTCTAAGAATAGATTCTCCAAATTATTTTGAAATACATAGGATCATATTCACCTGCTGTACAAAAACTACCAAAAATGCCTTAGATTTACTCTATCTGAAATTAGACCTAGCAAATAAATCCCTAGTTTAATAAATCCTAAGGAAGTATAGCAATCAATATAAACAATCCTGGTTCAACTTCCATTTTTAAAAACAGGTCTTGATTTAACTCAGAAATGAAATTGGTGAACTAGATACCCAAATTATTTCTACATTATTACTGTTATTCTTAGAAGGCCATTTAGAGAGAGAGAGAGAGAGAGACCAAGGCCAGATTTTCTTCATTTTTTATGATCCCATGTTCATAAAATTCTTACATATTTTGAAGAAATGTCTACTGCATTAATCCCAAAGGTCTGTAATTTAATTATCAAATGTTGCTTTGAATTGACAAACTAAAATTACCTACAATTTAAAGTTCTAACTGTTAATATTCACTTCTACTTACTTCTTCTCTATGTAAAACTTTTCCTGGAGACAATGTCTACTTCTGCTTCAATTTGGGCAAATCTATGACATGAGAGCAGAAGCTGATGAATAAGAATCTAGGCTAAGACTAAAAGGACAAACAATCTTCTTAGTTTCTCCTATCTAGTAAAAAATGAATGGAAGTACTCAATAAAGCTAGAAAAAATTCAAATTGTAAAAAATCCAAAGAATTTACTTTCTAGACAGGCTACAACTAACTTAAGAAACTCATGGCAAAATGAAAAGTAATTAGTTGTTAAAAAGAAGGAAAGATCATGTAAAATATAAAGCTACCAGAAATTTAAAGGAATCAGAGTAAAAATTTGCCAGTAAAAATAGAAATGACAGAAATTTAATACACAGTTCTTTGGAAGGTAGAATGCAAGAAGGAAAATGGCAACAGATAAAAGGTGTAAAGAGCCACATTTTGAGCTAATGAAGGTCTTTTTCCTCCCACTTAAACATGAAGTGAAAATATACAATAAAAAAAATAGCCTAAATCAAAGATTGCTACCCATCTGCATCTATTTGCTATTCAGGAAATGAAACAGACTATGGCAGCTATAAAATTTTATGATTTACTGCTCAAATATAGAAAAAATTAAATCTAAGCTTAAACATCACTTAAAGAGGCATCCTTTAACATAAAATTTTTATTAATGTATGATTAATAAAACATTAATTTAGTAATTTCAATGTTCTTTAATTTTTTTTTACTTTGATTTTTTTTTAAATTTTCCACACTTAAACAGTTCTCTTCAAAATCCTCACCAAACCTGAGATATTACTGCCATTCCTGAAAAAGAAAAAAGACATTTCCAGACTACATCTGGGAAAATATTCTCATCTGGACCTTAAAGATTCTTTGCTGTCAATGAAAAATCCACACTGCAAATGACCAGCAAATATGGAGTGGTATGTAACCAGCCTTCTCTAGAGGCAATACTAAAGACAAAGAATAGGATTCTAAATCTGTCCCTGACACAATAAGACTGCATATCCATGGATTCAAGATATTTACAAGTCAGTGTGAACTCTGGGATTTCCAAATGCCAGTCTCTTTTATAGGCTTCACTTCTAATACCTATTTTAAAACAAACATCCATCTTGTGTGTGTCAAAAATGCAAAAATGCTTTATTCTCATAATAAAGGGAAAACACATACATAGGTTAGTAGCTAGTAGTATCTTCTTAAATGCTTTTTTTCTGGGTTATACATATATTATTAAGAAGGAGAACAAGTAGTATGCATGGCTGAAATCCTAATTTGTAGAACAGTAAGAGAAACCACTTCATCCAATAAGCTCCTTTTTTGTGTCTTATGAAATAATTTGATTCTGAAACTCAAGTTTATCAAATTAGATGGAAGAGGCCCCAAATCAAAAATGTTACTTGAACTTTTGCAGTATGGCAAAGTAGCAAACGAGCTTTTGAAAAGGGCAGAAACTTTTGTCATAACACCAGATTCATTAATCAGCATATAATTATTAAGTACTTACTATATATCAGGCACGGTAGTGGGTGCTGTAGATTATGAATCCAAAAATGAAGCAATCCCTACCCTCAGAGAGTTTATACTCTACTTAGGGGAGATAACATGTATATATGTGCAAGTAAATATAAAATAGATTTTTTTAAAAATTTACCCTCAACAAGACTCCAAGAAGTCAATTGCACAACAAAGAACATGTCAGTTTATTAAGGAATTCTGACCTGTTAGAACTCCAGACAGATGAAACAACTAATGGATGCTACTCTCTTCTTTCTTTCTAATATGGGGAGAAGTTTAAAAATATTTATCATGCATAAGTTTTCATTTGATGGCCTCCAGTTCTTCATCTGTAAGAGACTGGGTCAAATGGTCTCTAAGGTTTCTTACAGATTTAGATTATCTTAAGATTCTAGGATGACACCATTCTTGAAGGCGGCCTATCCACAACTATACCAACTCAAAAATAAAGTAGTTAAGGCAAAACTGGACATATATCCAAGTCCCTACCAGCCACCACCCGGACTATGGAAAGAATGACCCTCTCTAGGAGGGGCAATATTTCCTCAATTATGGGAATTCCTCCAAAAACATTCTCTCATCTGAGTATCAGAAGTAAACCAACTGCAAAGTGTTACAGGACCCCTCCCACACAGTTCACTCACCACTATTCTTCCTGTTCTCATTAGCAACCACTTTTAAAATTGCCAGTCCAAAGTTGGTATTTTTCTAGAAGATAAAGTTATTTCTTAGCATCTGCTTAACAGTATACTCCAGAGTGTTATTTTGCAACATTTGGATGCATAACAAAGATGTTCTGAATGGATCACAATATTCTGGGTTTCTTCATTTCTCTTCAACAATCTTTAGCCAGAGTGGGGTGGATAATAGTGAGTATGGCATAATGAAGGAAGATGGGATGACTGGTATTTGTGGATGAAATGTGAAAAGGGTGATGAAATGGAACCAGACATGGCAAGCTTAATGTCAAGATGAAGCAAGAGAGAGAAATAAAAAGGGTGCCAGACTTGGAGTCAGAGGACTTTTGGTACAGTCATAGCTCTTCCACATACTACCTGTATTTCTTTAGGGAAGTCATTCACCTCTCTGACTGTAGATTCCAAGGGCTTAGCAAAATACCTGACTAGCAGCAGGTACTTAATAAATGCATGCTGACTTGCCTTGTCTTCTAGATTTATGACTCTATGAGCTTCTCAGGGGCAAGGCAAATCAAACAAGCTTCCTAAAATAAGCTGGACTGAAAAAGATTAGAAAACTTAGGGTTAGAGGGAGAAGCACCAGACTAAGCTAAGATTTGAACTCTGGCTTACCACTCACTGGAGGTACCAATCACTTGAGGCAGTTTCATGATAAAATGAATTTGTCCATTGCTACAAAATGAGACACAAGAAAAGTCAAGTTCTATAACTTCTGATCTCACTTCAAGTGCCAATTCATATTCCTTCTATTTAAAAAGAAAAAAATGAATATTTTTTTAAAACTATAGAAACATGCTTACACAGGTGGATATTTTTCTAATAAAAGAAAAGTCTATTTTAATGATGCATCCAAACACTCGACTTTCCCTTTTTAAGGAATTATTTATCTGCTATCTATTCCTGACAAAGGTGATAAATATGCAGAATGAGATCCACATTTCTGGACGTGACAAATTTGAGAATGTGTTTTGCTTGACTATATTTGTTATAAAGGTTTTGTTTTGTTTTCTAAAGGAAAATAGGAGGAGGAAAAAAACAAATGCTTGATAATTTCAAAAGTAAAATTTAATATTAAAAAAAGACTATCATCAATTTGAAAGGTTAATATTGCATATTAAAATCTCTGCCTTATTTTTTCTCCTCAAAAATAAGAATATCATTATTAGGCTTTAAACATCATTAAGATGAAATGGTACCTTAAAAAAAAAAAAGATGAATTGGTATTGTTTTTTTCTTGGTCATTGGCCCGCCATATTTATTTATTTATTTGTTTTAGGGACCTTTACCTTCTGTCTGGCATGGGTGAGGCAACTGGGGTTAAGTGACTTATTCAGGGTCACATAGATAAGAAGTGTCAGAGGCCACATTTGAGTCCAAGACTTCCCTTCTTTGGGCCTGGCACTCTATTCACTAAACCACCTTGCTATCCAAACTACCATATTTATGAATCAGGAAAATAAAACCTCTATCAAAATATCATCCTTTGAAATTACATATCATTCAATCCAACCCTCTGACTTAACAGAAGAGAAAGTGAGAAGCAGAGAGATTAAGTATCAACAAAAAAAGTCCCTAAATCCTTAAAAATACTGGGGGTTTTAAAAACTCATTTCTTGCTAATATAAAATGAAATGAGCCCACCAAATTTGCCAAATAGAGAGATTCTTGTTTATGTATGACTTAAATGATGATAGTAATAAAGAGAGATAACAACAAAGCTATTATGAAACTCTGTTCTTCTTGAAGAACATCTTTCAAAATGGAAGTTGTTTTCTTTAATTTGTTAAATAAGGGTCTGTGATATCACAGATCAGTTCATGACAGGTCAGTATCTCCAAAAAATTCCCCAGGATACTAAAGGAGATAGTCTAACTGATTCAGCAGATGGTTAAATCAGACTCTGAACTACTGCTCCAAAAAATATCTATACAAGTTAGATATCAAAATAACCTATGAAGTCATTATATCTATAGTTAGAGAAATCTTGATCTCTAAGATATGTTAACTATTTATCTTCTAGGGAACTAATAATATTCCAATATTCTAAGAAAAGTATTTCGCTATAGAAGAGTTAACTCAATTTCTCCCAATATTTATTAATTACATGTACTTCTACACCCTTTTTTTCCATCTAAAATATATTCCTCTCCTTCAGAGTAAGATATTTTTGTTATGGTTGATTTTTAAGTTCTTGTTTAAGACCTTGATAAAACTTAGAGGATACTCTATATATCACCACAGCTACACAGAGAACTGTCCCTTCCCACCTTTCCAGTCGTCTTACACCGTCCTAGTTGTGTGATCCTGGGCAAGTCACTTAACCCCCATTGCCTAGCCCTTACCACTCTTCTGCCTTGAAACCAATACACAGTATTGATTCCAAAATAGGAAGTAAGGGCTTAAAAAAAAAAAAAGTGGTAAGAGCTAGGCATTGGGGGTTAAGTGACTTGCCTAGGGCCACACAACTAAGACATGTCTGAGGCCATATTTGAACCTAAGACCTTCCCTCTCTAGGCCTGGGCTCTTGATCCACTGAGTCACCTAGCTCTCCTTAACTATAACTTTTCATTTCCATAAGAGTTCAGTGCAGAGGTATTGTTTCCTCTCTATCATTTTCAAATTTACACCAGATAAGCATCTGCTTACAACTTACTTCCAGTTCCTTAATTTTTTCTTCGGCTATCTTCTGTTTCTCTAACAGCTGGTTGTGAATTACTTCCTTGGACTGAAGAATAAACCTATGAAACAAAAGTTTAAAATTACACAAAGTAGCTGTGTTCATCACAAATCAATAACTATCAACCACAATCACAAAACTCATTAAATGAAAAGGAATTCCACTAGTCAAACCGAAGGAAGTATTTTGTGTGCTACTTTGTCTGACTCGGGAAGCTCACAATATGTTTGGAAGGAAAGCAATACTCAAGTCCTTTTGGTTGAGAAAGGATCAAGGCCTTAATGTTACAAGTTTATAGAAAAAGGGGAGGAAAAAAAAACAAAGAAAATTATCCAAATCAACCACAAAGTGATATCTTAAACAGAGAAAAATGTTCTTTAACCTACATTCAACATTTTATTAGTTGTAGCTCATTAATTACTTGTATCCAGCTATATTTAAAGCAAAAATTGTAAAATGCTGCTCCCCCTCACCCATTTTTCTAACAACAGTAACCCATGGCCTTTTAAAGTCACACAATCAAGTACTGTGTTGGGATCAATGCATTTAGTGTATGTATGAATTCCTCACACAAAAGGCTGTGTATAAGTCCTATTATCTTTTAAAAGGCCAAAAATACAAAGAAGGAAAATATATTCCCCCCCACTTTACATTCAGACTCAGTGCTGATAATGAAAGATAGAAAAAATTTTAAACAAGCAAATTATCTGTTTTGTCTTCTTTATATACTACCATTCATTTTACAATTCTTTCTGGGGGCAGTTGGATAAAATATTGGACTTAGAAAATCTGGGTTTGAGTCTTTGCTATACTACTTACTAGCTATAGGCCCTTGGATAAGTCACTTGATCTCTCTTAGCCTCAGGACTTTTATCTGTAAAATGGGAAAAATAATACTTAAATTAAAAATGACAAGAGATGGGGAAAGTCTACATTTGGAAGGGTTATGAAAGGACAGGAAAGGTTGGCAGAGTTGTGTACTCCAACCATTTTGGGGAAAAAAAATAGGATTATTATGAAGGAAATGAATAAAATGTCCACACCCTTGATCCATAGATTCTACTTCTGGGTTTATACCCCAAGAATATAAAAAGCCCCATATATACCAACATAATTTTAGCAACACTTTGTAGCAACAAAGAACTGGAAGCAAAGTACTTTTGCCCACTGATTTGAGAATGGTTGAGCAAACTGTAGCACATAAATATAATGAAATATTATTGTGCTATAATAACTAGCATTTTATAGAGCATTAAAGTTTGCAAAGTACTTTTAAATAGTTTATTTCATTTGATCCTCATAATAATCCTTTTCACAGATGAGCCAACTAAGGTTCAAAGAGGGTAAGTGACTTGCCCAGTAACACAATAGTTAAGTCTGAGCCTAGATTCAAACACTGATCTTCCTAACTCCAACAATTCATATGCTAGGCCACTCAGCAGTCAACCAATGTCTACAATGACAAAAAGAACCAAGGTACCCCAAAATATATCCTACAACCATAATCTTTATAAGGAACAAAAATTTTTAAACAAAGTAGACATCCATTGATTAGGAAATGAGTATAGGAATGCAATGGAAAATTGCTGCACTTTAAGACAGGATGACTATGATTAGAATAGAGAAGCACAGGAAGTGCAAAATGAAATTGAACCAGAAAACAATATACTTAATAGTTGTAACAAGGTAAGTGGAAAGAACAACAACAAAACAATAGAAACTGAAAATATTGGGAAAATATAATGACCAAGCTTGGCCCCAAAGAACTATAAGAAGGCATGTCTTCCACTTCTTTAAAGAAGGAACCACAGGCATGCAATACTTCATGATATGTTGGTAAATTTTATTGAATTTTTTTCTTTTCATTCTTTGTTATAATTAATAGCTCTCAGAGAAAACTTGGGGGGATACAATGGGAAATAGGAAATATAAAAAAACAAAACATATCAAGATAAATTTTAAAATAATATATAAATTATCTTCCTTTAAGGCAGGGGTCGGCAACATATGGCTCTCGAGCTATATCTGGCTCTTTCTGCAGGAGCCATAAAGTCAATTTTTTTTCAGGCGCTGTTACAGGAGTGCGCACTGTGAGCACTGTACAGCTCTCACGAAATTGCATTTTAAAAAATGTGGCATTTATGGCTCTCACAGCCAAAAAGGTTGCCAACTCCTGCTTTAAGGGATTGTTTTGAGGAAAATGCTTCTTTGCAAATGAAAGTGTCAGAGAAACATGAGTTAACAGCATTTCATTTATGCTCTCAAACAGAACATCATGTTTCCCCATTATGTGGAAATGCACATATTTTTTAACATGGAAAAACCTACATTCTAACATAAGTAGTTTATAGGTCAAATACTGCAATTAATGAAAAACAGTCCTCTTTGAATACTAGCTACTCCATGAATGCACAGACTTAAAAGAATTAATCAGATGTTCAGGATAGTGACACACACATAGTAGGTGCTTAATAATTTAAATAAGAAGACAAATTTTAGAAAAACAATGTCAGGGTAAGGATACATTGTTTGCTGAAACAATCCTATAATGCATGTGTGACTAAAGTACTTTTAAAAACTTTAATAATCTATGGGCCTACATGACTTCCTACATTCAAAGAGATTAAGAATTCATGTGAGATGTTTTGCTTTGAAAACCATCATCTCTAAAATTTTTCAGTTAATCCTAAGGATATTTGTTCTCTGTGATTTTAAGGCTAAAACTGGTGATGTAATAACTTCTACACTTCAATTTGTCAGTGAATAGAAGGAACTGTTTTGGATGGTATTTGTTCAGACATCTTGTAAAAAGCAGGAAAACAAAAGGCCAATTAAACCCATGTCACAAAATTCTCAGATTGACAAAAACATGATTTTACCCAAAAAGGTCTCATGCTTTCATGGTAAAATGCATATTTTTCAAAATGCCCTTGCCTGCTGGCCTAAGAGTAGCATTCAAATAACAGGTCACTCACCAAGGCATCATCTTTATTAGTGCCTGGGAAACTTTCAAAGCTAAGATTAGCAATCAAGTCATTATTTATGTAGCCTTTAAAAAGAAAGGATGAGTAGATATTAAATCCCTTGGGTAGAAAATAGTGTTACTAGAAAGCAAGCACATTTAGCAAGCAAAACATACTTTTTCACATTTCCATGTTTTTCAGGTGACAGTGCTCTTCTGAATCATCCTCAAAGAACAACCAGAATCTCCAAAGCTGAAAACAAATGCATTAAACAAACTCCCAAAACCTGTCTCAATGTATACTGAACTTCACAAAACAATAGTAGAGAAAAACTATCACAATAGTTAAAGGATGTCGAGCTTAAACTCAAGCTGAAAGAAGCAGAGGACTAAGGATTCACAGAAATTTAGGCTTACATGCTATCTGAAAGATCTATAGAACCAGATATACCTCAACATCCCCAAAGATCTGTGCTCTTACTGATATGGCTACTCTATCAAAAAGCAAAGATCATAACCCACTCATGCCTTCTCATCCTATAAATCCTCTCCAAGAATACATGTTACAGGCTTTCTTCTGCAACTCTTGACATTATGTGAGTACCAGTGCAGCATATCAACAGTCCATCTGGTATCCTATAATGCTATTCTATGGCAAGGAAAAGCATTAGGTCATTAAAAGTGCTGTGTGGTTTCCCTAATACTTGTTCTCTTCCTTCTAGTCAATTCTGGGCCCAACTAGTGGTAAACCGCAGTATCTGTCTGTCCAAGGTCTTAAGTATTGAGAGTCCAGCTCAATAGACTGTCCATCCAAATGTGTATATCATAGCCTGGCTTGTATTACTTCCCCATTTTCTTGGGTTTTTTTCTATTTGGATAGTTAGACTGAATACTCTGAATGACTATAAATCTTATTTAGGCGGCTATGAACTTGAAAGAAACAACACAGTATATTTTTATTTTTTTTATTTATCCTGGGACTCCATTCTAGGAGCATAGGGCCACAACCAGTAGGCAATGGGTCGCTCAGGGTCACACAGCTGGGAAGTGTCTGAGCCCGGACTTGAACCTAGGACCTTTCGTCTCTAGGCCTGGCTCTCAATCCACTGGGCTAGCCCAGCTGCCCCTACTTTAGGTTGCAGTTTCTTTAGCAGATTAGTTTTTACAGGGTGGGGTTGCTAGCCCCGCGCCCAACCCTCCTCCTTTTTCATCCGGACTAGGGACCATCCTTAGCCCAGGAGTGGTAAGGGTGGGCGATAGGGGTCAAGTGACTTGCCCAAGGTCACACAGCTGGAAGTGTCCGAGGCCGGACTTGAACCTAGGACCTCCAGTCTCTAGGCCTGGCTCTCAGAGTCTACAGGGAATCTCTCTTCCACTTGAACAATGTTCTAAATAGCCTCCATGACAGTGCAAACATATCTGGAACACTTACATCTATTTTTGATTTATTTAATAATTGGTGTCAAACAAAGTTCTCTCCAAGTTTTCCTGTCAAGGAATCCTTTATGATTAAATATATGTAAGGGAAACTCTTTGTTTGAGGAGAGCCTTTCAGGCTGCATTGTCTTCAATTAAATCAGATGTTTGTCATAGCAGACAAACTGCAGTGGGAGTATAGGGAAAGTATTATCTACATCTTTTAGTCAAAAACGTGATTCTGAAGATGGAATCTGCTTTAGAATATCATTGACAAAAGCCAACCTATCCCATCTCAAGTTTTCATCAAGGATGCCTTTGACATGTATATCAATTTTTCTATTATTCTCATAATAAAGGGAAAACACATACATAGGTTAGTAGCTAGTAGTATCTTCTTAAATGCTTTTTTTCTGGGTTATACATATATTATCACCCAAAAATTATTTTCACATTATTCATTTCTGCAAGTGAATAATCTTATAAAACCAAAACCCCAAATCATATACCCAAACAAGTGATAAATCAGATTTTCATCTGCATTAAATGCTTTTTTTTAAGTTAGTAATACCATACATGTCTGTATTCAGTAGTTTTGTATATATATTAAACTTTATACTTTGTAAATATTTAACATTATATTGTTCCTTCCTTCAGGGAATTTTCAGATAAATTCTTCAAAACCCTCAAGATTATGTCATCTCTAGCATGGAGACCCTTGTATACTCTTCGTCTAGTCCAGCTGCCCTTCCCAAAGGAAAGAAAAAAAATTTAGTCAATTACAATTACAGCTCCTAGCACATTACCCACCTTCAAAATATAGTTATTTTAACTCCCTAGGTGCAAAAGTAATATTGAAAAAAATTTTGAGAAAAAAAGAATTTTATTTCTCTCTTCTTCTAATATTTGTGTGCTACAAGTCATTAGCTCTAACCCTAACATATGATAGTTATTGAGTTGAGTGATTTCAGACTCACAAAAAACTAAATTCATTACAGGAAGAAGTTATGACTGATGGCACTAAAAATGCCCCAAATTGCCCCAGCTGGATTATTATGGCTCAAGATTCATTATGAGTTAAGAAATAATCAGGATAAAAATATGATTTCTCATTTTTTTGGTGCCATAGATATATTATGATAGATTCTGGGAATGAGAACAGCTCATATATAGTACTTAATTTATAAAAATCATATCCCTTTTAGTTAAGCAAAATCCTCAACCTTCACATAGTAACCAAGCATTTTTTTTTAAACCCCTACCTTCCATCTTGGAATCAGTACTATGTATTGGTTCCAAGGCAGAAGAGTGGTAAGGGCTAGGCAATGGGGGCTAAGTGACTTGCCCAGGGTCACACGGCTGGAAGTGTCTGAGGCCAGCTTTGAACCTAGGACCTCCTGTCTCTAGGCCTGGCTCTCAATCCACTGAGCTACCCAGCTGCCCCAACAAAGCACTTTAAGCCTCAAAATGGACTGATCTACGAAAATCAGATATTTTTCCAAACATTCACTTTCTTTCTAACAACATGCAGATACTTTCCAGTCTTGCCAGGAAGTCCCAGTTGACAATCTTTGGGAACATGGAAAAAAAAAGTGGTGGTGTTTTTTAACTTTGATAGGACCTGTAATTTTATTGATGTTGGGAGTACCTAGTAAAGAACTTCCTCTAACAAAGCAGATCAGCCTCTTCTTAACAATGTATAGTCTTAGTTGCAAAAGGTGCTGGGAGGTTAAGTGACTCATCCAGAATCATTCAGCAAGTACGTGTCAGAGGCAGGACTTAAGTTTGGATCTTCCTGGGACAACTCTCTAGAAAATATGCTATACTATTTTTTCAAGTCTTCATTTAATGAAGGCAAAGTATACTTAATTTTCAAAAATGATGCAATTTATTGATTATAATCTATGTATGTCTATGCCTAAAAATTCACTATGAGACCAATAATCATTTGATTTTTTTTTCCCAACTCTTACCCTCTATCTTATTATCAATTCGAAGACAGAAGAGCAGCAAAAGCTGGTAACTAGGGTTAAGTGACTTATCCAGGATCACAAAACTAGGAAAAGTATGAGGCCAGATTTAAACCAAGGTCCTCCTGATCCCAGGCCTGGGGGCTCTATGCACTGTGCTACCTAGCAGCCCTTGTCATTTGATTTTTATCTCTTCTACTTGGCAATGGTATACTTGCCTTTCAGATCTAAAGTCTTTATTCAAAAGAGAAATTTCCCTTCTCATAGCTATACATCCAGCTGATCTGTCCTCCACTGTGTTTCAGTCATTCACAGTTAAATCACATTGCATTAGTGTTCAGCAAACCCTTAAAACACTGCTTGTCATTACTACACATTTGTTCACTGCACAACAGTTGCTTAAGAATCCTGCTGTCCATCATCCATTCTTGCTACCCAGAATATAATGAGCATCTTTTTCAATGCCAGCAAGCTGATTGGCTGCATACAAGGACACCGACCCTGTCCGGCCGCTCTGTCCTTGCTATTCAGTAGGGCTCACATACTGTGCTCATGAAACTCCCTAAAAATCTAAATGTGACATCCGTGCCAGAGTCAAGGATCAGAATTCTTTAAGACGTTAGAGGCTACCACTGGTTTAGTGTCTCCTTTTGCTGGTGCTTTTTTTTCTTAATCCTTACCTTCCATCTTAGAATCAAAACTAAGTAATTGTTCCAAGGTAGAAGAATGGTAAGGACTAGGCTACTGGGGTTAAGTGATTTGCCAAGGGTGACACATTTAGGAAGTATGCATCTGAAGCCATTTGAACCTAGGACTCCCTGTCTCCTGGATTGACTCTCTGTCCACTGAGTCATTTAGCTGCCCCTACCTATACTTTTATAATGTATAGAAACTGCTAAATGACTATCATAATATCGGAATTTTAGAAATGCAAAGGTCCTCTTGACTTCTGACATTGCACAGAGTAGGCAGATGTCCGAAAGGATATTCTGATATCAACTTTTAGGTCCCTTATTTCACTGTATGGTATGGACATACAAAAAATAGGTTAAATAAAAATGTTCCAGTCATACAATATTACTTCATTCCAATGACAATATCAAATGGGTCAGTGAAGAAAGCTGATGAAGCAATATATCTTGTTTTAGACCTTTGGTCAACTTTCTGAAGCAAACTTTCTCAGAAACTGTCATAGGCCAGGTCTTTTGTGAAGTCTATAATTCAGTATAAAGATTTCAATAATGCTCCCTAACTTTTCCTAAATCTGATATGCAATAAATATACCCATGGGGAAGATAAAAAGTACCTTAAAAAAGCATACTGGAGAGCCCAAATGAATACCAAATTAACACAACAGTGACTCTCCTCTGGGTACTATCCAGAAAAAAAATGTTCTAAGTGTATTCTCCAGTCCAAATTTTTTATAGTAGGCCAAAATAACATAAAAAGCAGGTCTTAGCACAGTTATGTTTTTATTTAAATATACTTTTAAAAATACTGTTTGTTATATGGGATGGTCTTCTGGGAAAGGGAAGAGAAGGGACAGTGGGGAAAATTATGATGAAGTAAAAAATAAGAAGTCAATAAACTTATTTAAATATACTTTTTAGTACTGAATTTATGCTGCTGCACAAGCATCTTCTTTGTATAGTATGAGAACATCTTGGGTTTTCTTTGAGGTTAAACAAGCTGATATCATTTCCAAAGTAATTGATCTTCCTTAGGCAAGAAGCTGGTAATGGGAGTTCCTGGCCAAAGCATGAAGCAAACTTTCTTCCTGACATGTCCATTTGAACTTAAAATTCTAAAAATAACACGAGCATACATTCTTTACAAAAGCACAAGTACTAATTATACATGCAGCAATGTGCAATCTTAATTACTACACTAGAATGAAACTCACAGACAAATCCCAATAAAAGTAAAAAAGACTAAGAAAAGGGGTATAAGTAATTTATTATTATAGTTTCTGTTCATTTATACAGTCTGACTCAACATCTAGGTCACCAATTTTCTTGTCAACTCTTTTTGGATGTTTCATTAAGTAGATAATGTTCCTTGACCAAAGCCCGAGTCTTCTCATCTCAAACAGATTAAATAGCACCCTGCTCCTAAATTTGCCACTATGAGATAACTGATGGCTAAAATCGGAAAACTCTGATTATAGCTTAGTTATTACTGTTTTTCTTCTACCAGAAATCCTCTTAAGAGTTCAGCTTGTCATGATGCACAATTCTTTCATATCAAAGTAACAAAATTCAAGAAATTTCTACATTTCTTCTTATTTACCCCAATACAACAAACATAAGGTACTTTTTTCATTTCTCCTCCTTTTCTTATGCACACAGAGGTACACTGAATTATTTTGATCTTATTTCACTTAATAATTACTTTTAAATAAATTTCATGAATCACTTAATTCTTTAATGTCATCTTAGAAAAATGGTATGCATCTTCTTATCTGGTAAATATGGAAGGTAATCATCAACAAAACTAATACGTATCAATATCACATACAGTTTTAAACAATCTTGGGAAAAAACAAATACCTACAATCTAAGTATGTTAAATAAAAAAATGACTCTTGAATGTTCTTACTTTCAAAGATAGAAACTGAAAACTTTCTAATACAATAGATTTCTGATTAGCAACATCTTAAAAACTATTTTCCTAAATTCCAATGAAAACTTTGGAGTCCTAGGGATTGAAAGAATCATAGAAAACAATCTTCTAAAGAAGAAAAGTTACATAGTTGCTACAAAAACATAGAAGCATTTCCTAAATTCCTCAGTCATGAACAAAGGGATGTCATTCTAAGAAGCAACTTTGTTTCTAAATTTAGTATCAATTTTAAACATCAAGTTTTTTAATTACTTGCAAGTTAAAGAAAGAAGATATTACTCAAAAGACTCAATGTCTATGAGTATGACATCTAGAAGACTAAAGCTTTTGGAGGTTTATCCATTTGAAGTTGATATGTATTCAGTGTCAACAGTAATGAAAATTTTTCCCTGAATAACAGGAAAAGATTTTTTTTCTTTAAACAGAATACCCTTAGGAATGAGAACAAAGATTTAAAATTGTTCAGTAAAAAATAACCACCATGGGAGCTGGGGACAGAGGAAATATTCTTAAAGTAAGACCAGCACCAGGAATTCTGTTCTTCCTATCTTACAACATAAATTGGCCTATGCTTCTGTGTTTAAAAAAAAAAAGTATACCATATATTCCATCAATGGAGCTAAGATTCAAAAATTAAAAATATACTCAGGCCAAACCTGCTCAAAACATTATTTTACATTGCAACCACTGCAATATTATTGCTTCATAATCTCTAAACATGATTTGGAAAATCAGATTACACTAATAAATCAGGATTCATTTATAGTGAAAATTTTTCCATTTTCAGCACCTAATCACTTAGTAGAAAACTTATAGAGCAGAATTTTTAAAGCGTTAAGATTACCTTGAAACAAAACAATAAGAGAATCTACATTATTCTAAAATATAGTTGTAATATGCAATATGCTATTATTATGTTTCTTCAATTTAACATAACTACATTCAGGGAAACTACAAACATTTTATCTTGGGATGTTCATAATACTGCTACTCAAATGATAAATCAAGCAATAACTTCAACTACAACAAAACCAATATATTATTTTAAATAAAGAGTTCAAGATGAGTCCAAATTTCTAAATCAATCCCTAAGCAGCTGCCAAAGTGGTTAAAACATTAAATTTCCCCTAAAAAAACTGACTTGTGTCAAAGATCTATCCACTCTGTTTCACTTTTATACCTGTATTATATTTATGTTAAGTTTTACTCTTCTGGATCCTTCAATAGTTACAGACTATTAAATTACTTAACCAAATAGAAATAGAAGCACAGTTCCCAAAGAGTAATTTCTGCATTGCTAGACACTTAACTAGCTGGTAGATTTATACCATTGTTCATTCTTAGTTCCTTAAATGTAAAAAAAAAAAAAAATTAAAAAAAACAACCAGAAATGTGGCACACCTCTAACTTAGGTTTAAAATAGCTCAGTTATTTACAGTTCTGTTCAACTTTAAAAGGGCAGAAACCATTCTTTTGAAAGGCTAATCTACTCAAGTTCCACCCATAAAAACATCTAATTTCTCTTTGGAAAGGATAAAAATTATTCATGCAGTGCTTAACCAAAATAACCACTGAGAAACAGTATCAGAAAAATAGATAAGGCATCAAAACAGGGTCATATCTTTACTTAGAAAAATATCCACAGCCCAATTTTTCCTAACCATGCAAATAAATGTCTTATCACTTTTAAAATGGCATTTTACATGCACTTTCAAATACAGTTCTTACAAAAAATAGAAAAAAATATTCCTCTCAATGAGTTCAACTACTTTGAATAAGGTAAAGAGAAAAATACATGCACCATTATAAAAAAGGTTTTTTGTTTGCTTTTTTTTTTTTAATCAAAAAAGATGCAAGGGATACTCTGCCTACTTGCATTCTGGACACGAAGGCAAACTCTTCCAAATATTCAGACAGATCATTCCACAGTTGTAACTTTCATCATGGTTCTCAAAGTAGCACAGTGAGGTCAGCTCACAAACAGCTTAAGTAGCAAAACTAGAAATTGGTGGTAGTAGTATCAAGCTACATAACAAGCCTCTCCAAAGAATATGAAGTAAGAGAATGAAAATGTGTTGGCAACAAGCCAGGGGGCTGGAATATAGCTTTGAGCAATGAACACTCACAATTTACAGTATATAGCAATTCATCATCTTTTACCATGAAACTTGATTTTACTTACACTAAACCAAGAATAGCCAGTGTATAAGTATTAACTATTAATATCAATTGTCCCCAAATAGGAATTGAAAGGCACTTAACCTAGCGGTGGTTTTATAAATTTCTTTGCTGAAATAATTTTCTTACATTTTTATTGTTCTTAACAATTCATATTTTTTTTTCTTTCTTCTAGATTGAGTCACCAGCAATCTATTCTAATGTGTGATTATTTTACCCTAAGTTCTTTTTCCAAAGTATTTTTTTTAAGGTACAAATATTTTGGGAATTAAAATGAGGACGTAATCAAATCCATCATCCACGAAATGCTATAACAGATCCTAAATCAAACCCTAAAACCTAATTAACACCCAAAAATGTGATGTTATTAATATATACTCCATCCCCCAAAAAAGACTAACTAGGATAATGACTGGAAATTAAAAAAAAAAACTGAATCACAAAGATACTACACCCAAGAATACAAATTCATAAATAGATAGTTCAGGCTTAGCATCAAGAAAGGGAATGTCCTTGTGACTAGACTGATACTCAACAAATCTTCTCTCCCTCATAATGCATTCTCGTTCTAGCTAAACAACAAACTGTTCACCTTACATGCCCCTATCATACAGGAGCAAACTCAATATGCTAATATGATACAGGAAACAATGAAGCCAAAATTAAAAGTTAAGTTTTTAACTACAGAATACTACTATATCTAATGTTTAAAGGAAGACTTTTTTCTAAAAAAGAACCAGTATTTACTTAAAACAAATATTCTGGAGAGAACACTGATCTATCATGAACCAATTATCTATCTTGCCCTTAAATTAATTTGTCAAGTTACCTTACTGGAAGAATTTGCCATTTTCCTACCTACTTGATAGAAAAAAGTATCTTCCTAGCTACTTGGTAGAAAAAATTAAATTAAAATACTCATATGAAAAATGAGAACTCTTTAATGGTAAAAGAAGAGGTAAGAAACAGTGATCCCAATTTTCTAATTTGTAAATTCCTTAGATGCTACAAACAAAGAACAAGGATGTGGAACTCAAGTTCAGCACAATAAGAGGCACTGACCCTAGAGAAGTTAGTGCAGTCATTTTAAGACTTAAGGATAAAATTATCATGCAGCGAATGCCAAATATGTAGTCGGTGCTGCCCAGCCACATAGTCAAAGGTTTTAATTTTGTCATCTTCCCTCTTCTACTATGTCTTAACAACTAACTCAAATAGGGATTTACTTCCTCTCAAAACATGCTTCACTAGAAAATGTTTAGCTTCAAAAAGTTGCAAGTTAATTTGTTGTATAATATATACTGTGAGAGAATAAAATGAGAAGTAATCAGATTGTTAAGTTTCTTTTCAAGGAGACTAGAGGCTCTCATGCACTTAGACTTGTTTTCATAATACCATTTTATGAAATATATGTTAAGCTTAATCATATCAATCATATATCATAATCATAATCAATCATAAAATACAATATTTCAATACAGAGATCCAATTCTAAGCAATAAAAATATCTGTATTTAGTATTGGCATATCTCAAACAATGATCCCCTTAAATAATAGACAAAAATTTATTATAAGAACAAATAACAAAAACAGATGTGCCAACTAAATTGTAATGGAATTTGATTTGCAGTCATGTTTCTATACCTTCTTTCCTACTAAGGGAATATAAAGAGGACTTGGTCCACATCATGAATGGAAATGAATTTACATGGCTGGTCATAAAGAGCAGCACAAGACAGAACTGATTTCCTAGGTCTTCTCTTGTATAAATTGCTATCTTTCATGTTTGAATAATGCTTGACTGGCAATTACTAGATATTTACATCAGTTGTCTGTTCATTTAACTTTTGTTATTGCTGTGATTTGTTTAGTTCACCTTAAAGGAAGAAAAATATTCATTTGAGTACAAAAGGAAAACTACATTGTTGCATTTGGTCAACATTGGTTTGTTTTGATCAATTTTTTTTTGTTAAAAGGTGAAGTTCTATTGGAGTTGGAGGGAAAGGAGTGTATACTCAAAAATGATACTTTTAAAAAAATTCTCAAAGCATCAATAAAACAATTTTTACAGAATTACTCAGTCACGAACCATCCCAGAGCCACCTCTTTAATAAAAAAAGTACTTTACTTACATTCTCCCTACACCTTCATACATGTGAGTCTCATCTACCAAAGTCATAATTTCTGTATCTGTAAGATGTGCATGCTTTTTTGTTCTATTTAGCTGTTCGATCTGGATATCTGCAAGCTTCACCTTCTGCTGAGTATCAATAACTTTGGCTTGTAGTTCTGTGAAAGCCTAACAAAAAAACAAAAAACAAAAAAAGTCAATAACATGATAAATAAAGCATTTGAATTCCAGCTAATAATTCGAGTCCAAAATACAATTCACAACCTGTAAGTTTAGCTCTAAATTGTCAACAGTCAAGGCCTTATTACTTACCAATAAATGTAGAGTAACAGTTACCGATCAATATTTATTGAGTAACTACTATGTGTAAGGAATTATTCTCAGCACTGAAAATACAAATTCAACAAACATTTATAAAGCTCCTATGGTGAATGCACAACATTCTTCTAAGCACTGGGAAGGAAACAAGCAAAAAAGTTAAGATAAGCTACAGAGGTTACATAAACATAGTTTGGACACACTTTATTCTCATGAAGTTTACAATCTAAAAGAAGGCACTTAGAAAACAATGCATACTATTTCATAATAGCTTAATTAGAAAGATATAAAATGCTACATAAAGTCCAAATAGGAAGAGTATTAGAGAAAATCCTTGATTTCACAGAAGCTAAAAACTTGTTCGGAAGACAATACACATTAAAAAGATAACAAAACAAAGGAGTATGTAAATACCAAATGAATGGGTTAGACAATAATTGATATAGGAGATAAAATTGAGAGAAAATGCCAAAATGTGAACCATACATGTAATATAACAGTTCAGAATATGATTGAATAGAATAAAAAAACAAGAATATTCAGTTATGGAATCATATCTTGATTTCCCCATAGACACCAAGCCAAATTCTACTACTGTTTACACATACCCAACTCTGGGGATAAACACTGTCCATGAATACTCTTGCTGAAGTGTCTGGAATGATTTTCACATGCTGTCAAATTTATACCTTAATAATAGCATTTGCCATTACTAAGGCAAAGCAAAACCATAGCTCAACTTTCACTCTCACTCTATTTTCCCTCACTCCTGCTTCAGAATATTTAATTACAAAAATTTTCTACATGTCTCCAACTAATAAATGACTGGGGAAAACTTTAAAAATAATATCTTTAACCTACTTTAAAACCAAAACACATTAAATTGTCTTTCACAAATAACTATCATTGTTTAGCTTGTGGTTAAAATAACTTTGAACCACTTTTAACTTGCATTTAGGATTTTACAATTTTTCTATTCAAATTTTTCCTGTATTTTAACAATAAAAATTCAATAACCTAGGCTAGGAGTTAAGTGAGGTATAATGCTCATTATGAATTCAATCTGCCTTCTCTTAAACTATAAACTATGCTTAAGAGCACAAACCTATTTTAGTAATCATTTTTCCTAAGAGAAGAAATGCACAAACATGTGCTCTTGCAAAGAGCAAGGCTAAATATATCATCAAAGTATAGTGTAACAGAGCACTAGAATCAGGAAACTAGGTCCCGGTCTTGGCTTTACACACTTACAAGTTGTGAAACTGTGGCCAAATCATTTAAGCTATGTGGGTCTAAGTTTCTTCTTCTAAGAAATAAAGGCTGACCAGATGATTTATAAGACTCTTTCTATCCCTAAAAAATATATTTAATTCAAAATAAAATGAGAGAATTGGACTTACATCTTCTAAAATCCCTTCCAAATCTCTGATTCTATTACTAGGTTCTAAGTGGGTGAACTATCATAGTTCTCCTAAAGTACTTTAAAGAACTCCTGAAATTGTTTAGGAAAATTTACATACTTAAAAGGCATGATTTGCAGAAATTTACAGAAATTCTTAATATTCTGATTTTACTTGATAGGGAAAACTTGGATTTTTTTTCCCCAAGTAAGCAACACCAGAGGTTGCTTTTAAAAAAAAGGAAAAAACAAGACCTTGAAAGTCTGAAATAGAAAGTACTATCAGAACATCAGGTACTCTAAATTTCCTACTAAAATCAGAGGGGCTTGCAAAAGTTTGGGGGGAAAGCTCCATTAGTAAAAGGAGGATACTCAATAGCATTTAATAATAACCCCTGTTTACATAGTACTTTAAGATTTACAACGAGCTCCTTTCTGGACAAATCTGTAAGAGGGATGGAATAAATATTACTATCCATTTTTGTAAGTGAGGAAATTAAGGAACGCAAAGGTGAAATGATTGGGTCATCAGTCACACTGCCAGTAAGTATGAGAGCCAGAATTCTAAGGAACTCTAAATCCTGGAAACAAACCCAGGTATTCTAACTTTCAAGTCTAAAGTTCTTATAATTCTACTGTGCTACCTCTTCTGAGCTGAAAGTAAACTTTTAAGTTTCATCATGGCCTTTGCTTTAACAATACAGTCTCTCCGGATAACAGCCCCTCCAATGAACCTCTCCTTCTTTATGACAAAAAAAGAAAGAAAACAACGGATAGTGACCTCAAATGACAATATTCTTCCTCCCTCTGCCACATGAAGAGCCAATTCCTGGTCCTCACCTAGTCCTCTCGGTACCAAGAAGGCAACATTTTCATTCTATAGAGTAAGAAACAGCTGCCCAGGGATAAGACTTGCCCAGTCATAGTTTAACAAAACAGGGTCTCTATCGTAGAATCTATCCTGACTCTGATTCCAATATTTTCGCTAATTACATAAGCTCTTAGTTCCCTTTCGGATCTAACTCATACTGTGATTTTTTTTTTTTAAATGAGAGGTCAGGTGTTTGAAAACATAGATGATGCTGATTCTGCAAGGAAGCTTGGAGAGGCAATGGCGATTCCGAGGGGGGAGGGGGCGTGGTCCAAGCACGAACGATCTTGGAAATCTCCCCAACTTTGACAGAAAACAACTTCTTGCTCCTTTCTATTCTGGTATATTGATTTCCTTCCACTCACCCAAGCCTCAGGGACTCCACGAATGAGCTGGAGCCCGAACATGCGGCGCGGAGGCCGAGAAAAGTAAGGCCGAAGGACCCAGGCCGACCCCCAGGGACTCACAACCCCAGAGAGCGCGGAGGAGGCCCAGCACAGGCTTCTGGCCCCACCAGGACCCCCTTTCCCTCTGTCATGCCGGGTGCCTCTCTCAAATTCCACATTCACGGGTCCCTCGGACTCCCTAGGGACGACTCTTCCCACTTAAGACCCTCTTTTACCTTCTTCAACTCCAGATCCACGGGGGCAGCCATCTTGGTTCGAGCTCTGCGCCTGCGCACTGGGCGGCCGGAAGCTGGATCGGACTCCTAAGGAATGAATGGAACGGAAGGACACGCTTATCCTCCGCACCTGCGCGGGAAAGAATTTTGCTCTGCTGCAGCTCCTTTGACTCTCGATTTGAGTTTTAGTCCCTTCATTCATTCCACTTTCCACTGTTAAGCAGCTTTTTTTGCGCTAGGCTCTGCTCAGTGGGAGCTACAAAAATAAACAGGCCCTCTCATCATTGAATTTAGAGTTTAGAAGAGAAGATAAAGCAAATCCAGAAATACTAATTAATATTTTAGCCTGCTGTAGTGGAAAGAACCTAATCTGGGAGTATGGCAACAATTTCTCTGATACACCAAATGATTCATCTATCCTTTCTGGGCCTCAGTTTCCTAATTTGTAAATGAATATGACTCAATGGTCTATAAGATCCATTCCAGTTCTATAATTCTATTATATAGGGACGCTGCTTAATAACTTCAAACTGTGATGCTGCAAAATCCTATCTTGGCAGCCTGGTACAGAAAGATCACTGGACTTGGAATTAGGAGAGAGAGGTTTGACATCCTGACTGAGACATTTAGGAAATGCAAGTCATTTCATTTCCCTGATCCTCAGTTTCTTCATCTGTTAAATGGTAATATCAATAATAATATCTGTAGAACCTTACCTCACAATGCTGTTTTGAGACAAATGAAATTCTGTCAAATGCTTTGAAACTCTTTAGCATTTTTAAAAGAAACTCATATTTTATAAAGATAAAAGTTACCATTGCATAGCTATAAATAATTGAAAACCATAATTTCAGGAATATTATTGTTGTTGTTCAGTTGTGTCTGACTCCTTATGACCCAATTTTAGGTTTGCTTGGCAAAGATTCTGGAGTGGTTTGCTATTTCCTCCTCCATTTCATTTTATAGCTAAGAAAAACTTGGAGGCAAATAGAATTAAGAGAATTGCCCATGATACAACTAGTATGTATCTAAGACCAGATTTGAATTCAGAAAGATGAGTCTTCCTGACTCTAGGCTTGACACTCTATCCACTTTACCTTGCCCATCAAAACTGTAAATAATTCAAAAGGCAACATAAAGACCCATATCATAAATTAAGTAGTCTGCATCATATTGCCAACAATGACTTTTATGTGAGAACCATAAAATAAATACATGATCAAAAATATTTATGACCTGAAAAGGAGGTGGCCTGGCTATCCATGTTGCCAGAGAGAAGGACATAAGAAATAATAATAAACAATGATAAAATAACAAATAACTACAGTTCTGATCTGGTATTCTCCTTTGTTGAAGATTTCCCTTACCAATAAGAATTTCACAAGATGAAAAGATGGGAAGAGGTTGCACTTTCCCCTGGTAGTATCAGCACCAGGATAGGAAATGGAATTTAAGTAGAAGGGTGCAAAGTGCTATGAGATTGGCAAATAAAATAAGAAACCTAAGCTACCTGAGAGACTTGGGCAGGTTCTAAATACACATTTAGAGCTATTATATCTAAACATTGTCCTTTAGGATCTGGGCAGACCTCATACATACTCAACCCTCTAGAAGTCAAAAATAATAGTTCTTTTATAGTGGCAAAGAATTGGGAATTGAGAAGATATCCATCAATTGGGGAATGGCTGAACAAATTGTGGTATATATGATGGTGATGGAATACTATTGTGCTATAAGAAATAAGGAAGATGATTTTAGAAAAAAACTAGAAAGATCTGCAACTGATATAGAGCAAAATGAACAGAATTGAGAAAATATTATAAACAGTAACAGCAATATTATATGATGATCAACTGTAAAAACTTGGCTACTCTCAGCAATGATCTGGGATAATCCTAAAAGACTAATAATGGGGAATGCTATCCATCTCCAAAGAAAGAACTGTTGGAGTTGGATGGATATGGATCAAACATCGCATCAGTGTATTTATGGTTTTATTTGGTTTTAGCTATGTATGAGTGTGCTCTTACAACAATGACCAATATGGAAGTGTGTTTTGCATGATAATAAAAATAATTTTTTATATAGATCAAAATACCACAGATTCAAGTTGGTATAACAGCAGCATTTTAACAACTAATTCTGTCAGGGTTCCCCCTAGGACAGTTCCAAGATCTCCATAACAACTAGTAGATTACTGCATATTCCAAACCAATATTTTTTCCTAATTGGACTAACCTAACTTGGCCAGAAAGAATGGATCTGTGCACATTAAGAATTGAATTCATTGATTCTTATGTAAGCCAGTTGATGAGACATATGAGACATAGTAGACAGGATAAAAGGTTGGGCTTGGAGTGAGAAAGATCTAGATTACTGCCTCTGACTCATTATTAATTGATATCATTTAACCTCTTTGTGCTCCCAGACAACTCTCTAAGACAATGATGGACAAACTTTTTAAAGAGGGGGCAAAAGGAAAGGAAATGCTCATCTGTCAGTCTGTTTCTAAGGCAACTCTTTCGAAGTTTCATTGTATTGTATCCTACTCATTGTATTCGTCAGATTAGGAATAATGTCATCAGGTGGGATAGAACATTTCAGGGGGCTGCATCTGGCCTGTGGGCTGTAATTTGCCCATCACTGCTCTAAGACATAATTGTTTTCCTGTAGCCTCTGCCATTAAACTTTGAGCTTCTTGTGGCAGGGGAACTATTTTTTTTTTTGCCTTTCCCCAGTACTTAAGACATTCTCTGGCACATAATAGGAAAATACTTATTAACTAACTGACCATAAATTGCACGGAATTTACTCATCAGTAATATCCTCAATTGGAGAGCTAGGTGGCTCGGTGAATAGAGAACCAGGCCTGGAAACAGGAAGTCCCTGGGTTCAATTCTGGCCTAAGATACTTCTTAAGTGTGACCCTTGCAAGTCTCTTAACCCCATTGCCTAGTCCTTACCATTTCTGCCTTGGAACCAATATACAATTTTGATCCTAAGACATAAGGTAAAGGTTAAAAAAAAAAATAACCTCTATTGGAGAGAATGTCCACACTGGAAATTCCTTATATCAATTAAATCACAGAAAGGATCAGAGCAACTATCCAAAGCCATGATGATGAACTATGTGTCTGTTGTCTATGAACTAGCCTGGCTAAATTAAAAGATAATTCTTATTAGATTGGCTATAGAGAGTCAGCTAGATAGTACAGTGGATAGAGAGCCAGGAGTGACTCTCAGAAAACTCAGATGTTTCAGCAGTACTGTATGATGTAAGAGCATTGAACTAGGAGGTCATAGGACCTAAATTTAAATCTCTGCTCTAACACAGAATCACAAGATTTGAGAGTTGGGAGAGACCTCAGCAGCCAGCTGGTCCAATCCAAATATGAAAGGAATTTCCACTATTATATACCCAACAAGTGGTCACCCAACTCCTGCTTAAAGTCCTCCAAAGAGGAATGCAGATCAAATCATACCATTTTTTGCCTTCTTTCCTTTATGAATTTTTTCTTACATCTGTGATATATGTCTTCTTTCATGACATGAGGAATATGGAAATGTGCATTAAACAACAACACTGGAATAACCCATATTAGATTGTTTATTGTCTGGGGAGTGGTTTGAGAGACAATTTGGATCCCAAAAGACCAGAAAATTATTCTTAAAAAATTGTTTCTACATGAAATTGAAAAAAAAAAATAAAGTTAGAAAGTCAAAAAAAGGAAAAGAAAGAAAAAGCCTCTGAAGAGTGATGGTCCTGGCATCTGTGTGACCTTGGACAAATGAGTCACTAAACCTCTCTGGGATTCATTTTTGTCTCATTTGTAAAATGAATAGAGTTGGACAAAAGGACCCCCAGGATCTCTTTAGTTCTAGTTCTGTTCCTAATCAGAGCTCCTAATGTTTTCTTGGGAAGTGGCATTTTTAAGAAATAAACCTCTCTGAATCTCGTAGGGTAATGGGAAGAGACTGCCTCCTGATAACACAGAAGAGTTTGTAGCACATGGGCAGGTTGTCCAGTGAATTGGTTGATCTGTGTTTACTGCTATTGTTCTCCCAGAGAAACAGGCTGCTGAAACCTCCATTTGAAACCTAACCGGCAGCCAGCCCTGTTCCAAGGATGTGATTCCTTCTGAGGTTTAACCAGCTTCCTAGTTGTGGTGTCTAACGGATGCAAGTAATCTCTTCTCATGCCTCAACTCTACTCACCTTCCCTCAGTCAGCATTCCTCCTAATTGACACAGCCTATTTCCAAACTCAAGGCTGTAAAGTAAGAATTCAGTCATCTAGTACTCTTCTGAGTCATATATTTTCATTCGGAACTATAGTCAGAAATCTGTTTCTACTCCATTTATGGCTCTGGCTAGGGCGTGCTTGGGAAAGAATAGCAACCAATTACCAACCAGAGAGACATAGACCTCTAATGACACTACCCTACATTCTAGCTTGCTTGGCTCTATCTTTCTAAAACCCTTATCTCCCATCTTAGAATCAATACTGTGTATTGGTTCCCAGACAGAAGAGTGGTAAGGGCTAGGCAATGGGGATTAAGTGATTTGCCCAGGGTCACACAGCTTGGAAGTATCAGAGGCCACATTATATCCAAGGACCTCCTATCTCTAGGTGTGGCTCTCAATCCACTGAGACAACCAGCTACCCCTTTTTTATAGCCTATGGTTTTTGATGTTCAGTGTTTTCACACGTAGGTGTCTGACTCTTTGTGACCCGATTTTCTCAGTAAAGATACTGGAGCGGTTTGCCATTTCCTTCTCCAACTCATTTTACAGATGAGGAAACTGAGGCAAATGGGGTTAGGTTATTTGCTCAGGGTCAAATCTAGCCTGAGGCTAGATTTGAATTCAAGAACATGAATATATCCACTCTATCCACTGAACTACCTAACTATCCCCATTTGTATTGGACTTATCTTCTAAATATTGGCAAAAAATGAGACCTGTTTAATATGTCCAGACACAGACCTCAGCCTCTAGATTTTCTCCCTTACATATTTCTACATCTGCTCCATAGCACTGATTGTCTGGGGACTTTCCTTATCATTTTGATCCATATCTCTTGAATGTGAATATCTATAAGACTAAGGTTTCTAGAATGATTTTGGGGGGAGGGGCAGTGGGGGAAGGAACAGGAGTCAGACCTGTGGTTTCATGGCTGTGGGGAACTCCAGATGTAAAAATTCACTCCATCCACTCCACCAGTCACTCTACTCTCAATTCTTTTGTCACTTGGAGTTTTAGAATGTTACCTGGAATGTTGCTTCGAGGTTAACTGACTTGTCCACAGTCAATATGTGTCAGAGGTAGTACTTAACTCTGATCTTCCTGACTCTAAGATCAGCCCTCTTTCCACTAGGCCATATTGCATAAATATTTATTAGTATTTCATTGAATTGCTTACCCTCTCCAAGAGAAGGTAGGGAAAAGAGGGCAGGAGACAATTTGGATCTGATAATTTCAAAAAACATTTGTTGAAAATTGTTATTACATGTAATTAGGAAAATAAAATATATTTGAATAAAAAAATTAATTTAAAACAACAACGCCAGAACAAATATTCACTTTTTCCACTGGTGTTTGTGTTTTGTTTTGTTTTGTTTTTTTATGGTTGCACCAACATTAGATAAGTGTTCATTTGCCTAATCAGTGTTGCCAAGGCCTGGAACAGATTTAGAAACAAGGGCTGTATGAGGATCAAATTTCAATATATTGGTCACCATCCCTTTTTTCCCCCATCACTTTTTAACCCTTTCATTTTTATTTATATCATACTAGCGAATCATACTTTGTAATTTTTAAAATAAAGAGGAAAAGAAATACTTCATCAAGACCAAGAAACATATCAACCAAGTCTGCTATTGTCCGCAGTTTTCCATATCCATAGTCATCCCATCCCTACAAAGAATGAAAGGGAGAAAAAAGAAGGAAGGAAGGTATACTTTTTCAATTCTTTTCCAGGACAAAGCTTTTGGTTCGTGATAATTAAACAGCATTTAGTTTACTTTTTCTGTTAGTTATCTTCATTTTTATAGTTCCATATCATCATGCTTACTTCCCTCTGCATCAGTTCATTAGACTTGCAGTTCCTTGAGGGCAGAAGCTATCTGTCTTTTTTGCGTTTGTGATCCCAGCATCTGGCACATTGTAGGCACTTAATAAATGATATTAATTATTGACTCCAAGTCTTCCCAGGCTTCTCTGAATTCTTCATTTTAAGCATTAAACTTCTCATTTTGTCAGGTGATTAGTACCTTAATCAGTAATATTCCGTTATATTCATGTACAATAACATGCTTGGCCATTCCTCAGTTATCAGACTTCTACTTTGTTTCAAGTATTTTTGTTCCCTTAAAAAAGTTACTATAATATAAATATGAATTTTCCCAACCATTTTGTTAGCTGGGCCTGGTAACAGGAGCTTGATGGATAATCATCCTACTTTGGCTTTCACCCTTTCTGGCCCTCCAAGGAATAGTACAATCTTTATGCTAGAGAAATGATAAAATACTTTAAAAACTTTTAAAATCTTAACTTCTGCCTTAGAATAGATACTAAGTATTGGTTCTAAGGCAGAACAGTAATGGCTAGGCAATGGAGGTTAAGTGAGTTGCCTAGGATCACACAGCAAGGAAATATTTGAGGTCAAATTTGAACTCAAGACCTCCTGTCTCCAGACTTGGCCCTCTATCCACTGAGTCACCTATCTGCTCCCCACCCCCCATAAAATACCTTTAAACTATTTGATCTGATATAACATGAATTCCAGATCCTAATCTCTTCAGTAATCTGTAAAGTTCTTGAGCCATCCTTATCATTCTTCTACCTTGGAACCAATCACAGTATTGATTCTAAGTCAGAAGGTAAGAGTTGTTTTGTTGTGGGTTTTTTTGGTTTGTTTGTTTTTTTTTTAATTTTAAAAAAGTTCTAGGGTCATTTTGAGATAAGGTTGTCACTTTATCAGGTGACCATGTCAAGTGCTTTCCTTGGGAAATTGCTTTCCTTTCCAAACTTATTTATATCTACTTTATCCATATCCTGTACAATGAAGACTGTGAAAAAGAATTAAAATCAGTGATCCTTTGTTTAGCCAGATGGCAAAAGTATGGCACTACTCTGCCTTAGTTTATTGGTCAAACCACTACTTAACACTGAGCTATATGGGGTGTGCAGGGAGAGCTAGCACCTCTGGTATGAGGGCTTGCCCAGCCCCTTTCAGGGCAGCTCATCCACCTTTGGTGTCTGCTTGTTGCCCTGAGAAGCTGTAACACACCCTGATAAAACTGCCTATACAGATGGGCTAAACCATGTTGTGGGTAACCAACAGACCTCAAACCCATCCATGAGTTAGGAGGATGTCTATCCCAAGCATGTGAAGACTTCCCCAGCAGAATGAGGGGATGAGAACAATTCATTCCAACAGCAATGGAGGGGGCAGCCCTTAAGAGTTTGGCTAGACGTGGGAGATGCCAAAGTCATCCCCTGCATCCTGGCCCATAGCTAGTCAGCCAGCCAGACTTTTGTCTTGCCGCTGGACTTTAATAACTATGGAAGAGATAATGAAGCTGATGACTGTACAATTCTTCCTCACTTGATATCAAGATATCACCCCATGATGCCACTGGTCCTCTTCAAAAACCAAGGACAAACAACGACTTAACAATGAGGAAGGAAAGCTGGTCTTCAGTATACAGGCTGAGTCTCAGAAGCTTAAATATCTATTCTTTCTGGTTTGATAGAAAACAGTTCTGGGAGGACTTTAGAGGTCATCTTGTACAACAGATTACTTTATAGATAGGGGGAAAGAGAGAGGGAAGAAAGCATTTGTAAAAAGCCTATTATGTGCCAGACACTAATTACAAATATTATCTCCCAACAAGCTTGTGACATAGGTACTATTATCCCCATTTTACAATTAAGGAAACTGAGGCAGATAGAGGCTAATGACATGCCCAAGGTCACCCAGCTAGTAAGTGTCTAAGGGCAGATTTGAATCCTGATTTCCAGGCCCAGTGTTTTATTCGTTGAGTCATCAGCCGCCCCAGAGAGATCAAAAGATCTGCCTCCAATTACTTTGTAAACATGTTCTATTGAATCTGTGTATGAGTCTCTTTTTTGGTTTTATATTTCTTGCTTACCCATTGTAGTCACTTAATAAATGCTTGTTGAATTTAATTGAATTACCCTGCAGATCATATAAGTGATTAGCAGCAAAGCCCCAGATTCAAGTCCAGATCCCTTCAACACTAATTATACAGCCACTAACTAGGGTTTATTAAGTACCCACTAGCTGCTAGAAATTTGATCTCAGGTATTTTGATTCTGGCAGCTAAGGTGGTGTGGTGGATAGAGGACCAGACCTAGAGTTAGGAAGACCTAAGTTCAAACCAAGCCTCAGACTGTTACTAGCTGTGTGATCCCAGGCACATCATTTAACCCCTATTTGCCTCAGTTCCTCATCTGCAAAATGGGGACACCCTGGAGAAGGAAATACCAAACCATTTCAGGATCTTTGCCAAGAAAACCCCACAGACAAAAATCCATGAGGTCACATAGTCAGACATGACTGAATAACAGCAACAGCAACTTTTTTTTAACCCTTAACTTCTGTGTATTAGTTCCTTGGTGGAAGAGTGGTAAGGGTAGGCAATGGGGGTCAAGTGACTTGCCCAAGTGCCCAAGTGGGAAGTGTCTGAGGTCAGATTTGAACCTAGGACCTCCCATCTCTAGGCCTGGCTCTCAATCCACTGAGCTACCCAGCTGCCCCCACAACAGCAACTTTTAACTCATCAATAAGCAATCAACAAGTATTCAGAGTCAGACCATTATTAAAACTTATGCTGGAGAGTCAGTAACGTAGAGCAGCCCTGGTCCTAGCACAGTGCCTCCTCACCCATAGGAAGTATTTTCTGAGCACCTACTACGTCCCAGACACTGTTCTAGGTGCTGGGGATAAAAATACAAAAAAATAAAACAATGTCTACCTTCAGGAGTTGTTATTTCAGGGGACACAACTTAGAGACATAAATTGATGCACACTATATGTGGGAGTTGGAGTAAATTGTTCAGGAAACCCTTGATCAAATGATTTCCCCCTCAGTACAGGGAATCCCAGAAGGGGAAGGTAGCAGAGGTGACCAGGTGCTAATGTGTTAAATGAAGTACAAAGACTATCTATGTAATTCCTCCTTTTCTAAGTAGGAAGTTTTCCTTGATAGAATTCAAGTTTTTTGACTGGTTTAAGACTGGTTCCACCCCAGAAGTTCTTTTAAAAAGATAGCGGGCAGGGGCAGCTAGGTGGCTTAAAACCAGGCCTGGTTGAAATGCCTCCAGATACTTCCTAGCTGTGTGACTTCTTTGTCTTTCCCCTTATGCTCCTACCACTAAAAGGGAAAATGAAATGCTCCACCCTGGGTATATGATCTTTGTTGTAAAGGTCACTTGGCATGATTCCATGGACTGGTTCCTTTCCACACAGCACAAAACCCAACTACTAACTGGTAGGCCTAATTCTCTCTATCTCTGTCTCTCTCTGTCTCTTGTCTCTCTGTGTGTATTTGTGTCTGCTAGTTCTTTATTTATTTTAAATTTTTTATTTTTATTTCCAAATTCTCTTCCTTTCTCCACCCTTCCTCTACCCATTAAGAGGTCAAGAAATAGAATACTCATTATACATATGAAGTCATGCAAAACATTTCCACAAAAGCAAAGTTGTTTAAAAAAAGTTAATAAAAAATAAATACAGGAAAAATTATACTTCAATCTGCACCCAAGGTCCATCATTCTCTCTCTGGAGGTAGACAGCATTTTTCATCAAGAGTCCTTTGCCATCATTCTGTATTGATTTAAGTCTTTCACAGATGATTATCTTTATAATATTGGTATTATTATATATGATGTTCTCCAAATTCTGCTCATTTCACTTTGCATCAGTACATATAAGTCTGCCCAGGTTTTTCAGAAACTATCCCCTTCATACTTTCTTTTTCACCTTGTATCTTAGTATCAGGATTTTTTTTAATTTTTATTTAGAATATTTTTCCATGGTTACATGATTCATGATCCCCAACCCCGTTTTTTCCTCACCCCCACCAAAGCTGACAAGTAGTTCCACTGGGTTATACAAATATCATTGTTCAAAACATTTCCATGTTATTCATATTTGCAGTAGAGTGATCCTTTAACATCAAAACCCTAATCACATCCCTATTGTACTACATGGTTGATCATATATTTTTCTAATGCATTTCTTTTTCCACAGTTCTTTCTCTGAGTGTAGATAGCGTTCTTTCTCCCAAGTTCCTCTGGATTGTCCTGGGTCATTGCATTGCTACTGGTAGAAAAGTCCATTACATTCAATTTTACCACAGTGTATCAGTCTCTGTGTATAAGGTTCTCCTGTTCTGCTCCTTTCTCTCTGCATCAATTCCTGGAGGTCATTCTAGTTCACATGGAATTCCTCCATTTCTTTATTCCTTTCAGCACAATAGTATTCCATCACCAACAGATATCACAATGTGTTCAGCCATTCCCCAATTGATGGACATACCCTCATTTTCCAATTTTTTGCCACCACAAAGAGTGCAACTATGAATATTTTTGTACAAGTCTTTTTCCTTATTATCTCTTTGGGGTACAAACCCAGCAGTGGTATGGCTGGATCAAAGGGCAGGTATTCATTTAAAGCCCTTTGTGCATAGTTCCAAATTGCCCTCCAGAGGGACCAATTCACAACTTCACCAACAATGCATTTGTGTCCCAATTTTGACACATCCCCTCCAATATTTATTACTTTCCTTTGCTGTCATATTAGCCAATCTGCTAGGTGGGAGGTGGTACCTTCAGGAATCTTCTGGATTGGCACAAGGTAAGCCAACCATTATAGAACAAGATAATATGCTTAGTAAAATGCCTGGAAGTGGCCAAAGCTCAATTCATTTTGGGATATTTCTGAGATCACACATAGAGAGTTTAAGGACGAAAGTGAAGAGGGCCCTAAATAGAGCCTTGAGGTTCACCTACATATAGGAGATTATCACAGCTGATCACTGTACAATATTGCTGTTACTTTTCTATGTACAGTGTCCTCCTGGTTATGCTCACTTCACTTTGTATCAGAAATCTTTCCAGGTTTTTCTGAAATCATCCTTTTTGTCCTGTTTGTAATTTCTTATGGCACAATAATATTCCATTATAATCATATAAAACAGCTTGTTCAGACTTTCCTTAATTGATGGACATCCCCTAGGTTTCCAATTCTTTCCTTTCACAAAAAGAGCCGCTTTAAATATTTTTATACAAATAGATTCTTTTACCCTTTCTTTGATCTCTTTGGTTTACAGACCTAGTAGTGGTATTGTGGGATCAAAGGGCATGCCTAGTTTTATAGCCCTGTGGGTGTGGTTCCAAATTTTAGTCTTTAAATAAATTTCAACTTAATTCAGTTTTAGCCTTTTTAGCCTACTTCCAAATGGGATCTTTGAGAATAATTATGATTCATAAAAATGAGAATAATCATGATTCATAAAAATAGTTAATAATTATTTAGTACATTAAGGATTGCAAAGTGTTTCATAAAGATTATCCTCACAACAATCCTGAACGATAGATACTATTATGCCCATTTTATAGATTAGGAAACTAAGGCAAAAAAGAGGTTAAGTGACTTACCCAGGATCACACAACTATTAAATATCTGAGGGTGGATTTGATCTTAAGTCTTACTGACTCCAGGTCCAGCACTCTATTCCCTGTTCCATTATAATGCAAAACAATCTATGGTAAGTGTCTAAAATGTAATTACAAAGAAATTACTTTGTGTCCAGTAGTGTGGTACATATGTAGGGGAGGGGAAGGTTCCAGATATTTATACTTTTTTTCTTTTTAAAACTATACTCATTAGAAAGAACTATCCAGGAGGATTTAGGAGCCCTGCTGAAGAATTCCGTTCTCATAAACACAAGGATGAATTTTAGGGTCTTGGGAAGGATTTGCTTTCATATGATAACCCAGCCAAGAACCTGAATAGAACAGTTTTTTCAGATGATAAATGAAAAAAGTATCTAGGAAAGTAAAGTTTTGCATTTGAACCTTCCTTTGAGAGAAGGGGACCTTTCAAAGTGACCACCAGATGAAACAGTAATAGGAAAATATGCTGAGAAAGGAAGTGAGTCGTCCCCAGCAGGAAGTGATGGTAGCTTTTCCTAGGCAAACAGCCACAGCTGATTCAATCTGTTTTCAAAAGGGCAAAAGAAAATGAGTATTCTCTATTGATCTTGATGATTTAAAACTGTGTAACACATGGAACGTGGCCAGACAGAGGTTGAGTTATTTGTCCCGTTGCTCACCAGGGAGAGTGAAGACACAGAGCTGGAGGTAGTGGTGAAGGTCAGGAGAATCCACACTAAAATAGGTTAAGAAGGAAATGACAGTTCACTTAACCCCCTTTGCCCAGCCTTTACCACTCTTCTGCCTTGGAAACAATATACAATATTGATTCCAAGAAGGAAGGTAAGGGATTTTATTTAAAAAAAAAAAAAAAAAAAAAGGAAATGAGAGGAAACTGAAAGCAGAAGAAAAGGCTGAAAGATTTATGTGGACAATAAAAAGTCTGATGAATTTGTTCAGTCAATATAAGTCAGTGATTACATACCCCAACTCACTATCAAAAGTAGGATTTCATAATATTTTACATCAGGAAATAGAATTCAACAGAATATAGGAAAAATCTAGGCAAGACTCAGAACAGATAAACCTCACCTATAAGCACTAAAAAAAATCATCTTGGAGAAATGCTTTATCAACCTTTCCTCTCAAAACAGCCAGCCTATGTATTGGGGCAGCTGGGTGGCTCAGTGGATTGAGAGTCAGGCCTAGAGACAGGAAGTCCTGGGTTTGAATCTGGCCTCAGATACTTCCTAGTTGTGTGACCCTGGTCAAGTCATTTAATTCCCATTGCCTTGTTCTTACCACTCTTCTGTCTTGGAACTGATACTTAGCATCATTTCTAAGGCAAAAAGTAAAGATATAAAAAACATGTAATACATCCAAGCAGAGAGGATTGCTTGTAAGTTACTTATCATAGGCATCCATACCATACAGAATGCCCAAGATCAATGGTAACAGTCACATACAACAGATGGCCTCTATCTCCCCGTCCCCCCAACATAATTTATCCTGGGTTGGGGAGGGGCTGGAATTCCTAGTTATCTCTCTGCAGCCTGCCTTAATTCTCTATGCCTAAAATGCCTTTCCCATCCCACTTCATCCCTTTTCACTTATGGAATCCTTAACCATTTTTAAAGTGATTACTCCCTAGTTTGCAAGGGCCTTCTTCTCTCCAAGACCTCCCTCAGTCTTCATAAAGAACTTTTTAAAACCTCTTTCATATGTATTATTTTGTGTCTTCATGATTTAAGTCTATAAATTACAAGCAGCTGCCAGCCTTCATTGCTAAAGGAAGCTTCCCCACTGGGAATTTCTTATATCAATGAAATCACAAGTCTAGATCCAGCAGTAGGGGAGAAAAATGTGTATGTGTGAGTGTGTGTGTGTGTGTGTGTGTGATATACATATTATATATTGGAATGTAAGTTCCATGAGCTGTTTCTTATTTGAACGTTATATCTCCCAGTTTTTAACATAGTGTTTTGCTTTGTACAAAGGAAGCAGCTAATACATTTTGTTAAATCGAATTGTATAAAGAGAACTGTTGATAACTACATTTTTGATAACTAACTAAGAATGGAGAAAGTAAGATGGTGGTGGTGATGAGGTCAACTCAAAAAATGATTCATTCCTCACCATGAAAGGCTTCCTCATGGAAGTGCTCTTCAGAATTGTTCATGCCTTTACTGATATCCCCCCATTATATATTCCTGTTTCTGCCACCATCACTCAGCAGCCTCTTCTATGAGATTCACTCCAACATATTTTCAATTTGGGGGGTCAGGGGATCAAAAAGTGTATATACCTAAGGGTTGGCTAAATATAAAAGAATCCAATGCCTAGTCACAGAATTAATGTTTACTATGATCGACAATATTCAGCAACAACTCATAACTACAGTTACAATAAGCTAAAGACATATTTAAACCTCATCAGAACAGAAAGCATTTTTGCTGGACTGTCATTCAAGGCACTTTACATTTCATCCTGGTTCTGCACTGTCTAACTATATGCCCTGCATTCATTTGCTGGTAACATGGGCCAGATCTTGCTCTTATCAATAACCCTACTGTCTGATATGGAAGCTTCCTCTGTCATGAACCAATGCTGCTTTGCAAAAAATGTAGCTGCCACACTCCCAGGCCTCCAGGGACCCTCAGGTTTTTTAGAACTCAGGAAGCCACTGCAAAACCCTCTTTCTCATCCAATTCTGAGTACTTAGCTGGAACAAGTCTACATGATTCACAAGGGGGAAGGAAGAAAACCCTTTTATGTATTTGGAGTTTAGCAAACAATTAGGGCACTCCTATCTGTTTAAGTTAAGCTGAACAGATTCATGTAATTTCCATCAACTGACTTCCGATTCACTCTTGATTCTTTTTTTAAAAGTTTAGGGCCAAGGGGTTAGCTGGGTGGCTCAGTGGACTGAGAGCTACGCCTAGAGACAGGAGGTCCTAGGTTCAAATCTGGCCTCAGACACTTCCTAGCTGTATGTCCCTGGGCAAGTCACTTAACCTCCATTGCCTAGCCCTTACCACTCTTCTGCCTTGGAACCATTACCAAGTATTGATTATAAGATATAAGGCAAGGGCTTAAAAATAGATAAATAAAAGTTTAGGGCCCAACTCATAGTCATCCTCTTCAAACCAATCTTTTCCCTCCTTGATGATCCACCATTTATATCAATCACCCATTTGAATTTTCTGGTCTAAGAAAATCTACTCTCACAAGTTCTAGCTTTACTCTATCATGGCCATCTACCTGCCTGCCTTAGTCTTTAATGTCATCTAATCACCTATTCCTTCCATAATCTAAAACTTCCAACTTCTTTTTATTTTTGTATTTAAACCCTTACCTTCCATCTTCAAATCAATACTGTGTATTGGTTCTAAAGCCAAAGAGTGGTAACAGCTAAGCAATGGGGGTTAATTGACTTGCCCAGGGTCACACAGCCAGGAAGTGTCTGAGGTCAGATTCGAACCCAAGACCCTCCATCTCTGGGCCTGGCTCTCAATCCACTGAGCCACCCAGCTGCCCCCTAAAACTTCCAACTTCTTACCTCTGATTACAATCACCTGTCTTCTCACCTCTCTCATCGACTCACTTGTGCTAACCCTATCTTCAGATTCTTAATTCCTCCTTATTCTCCCACTCTGTCACCACCTTACCAGCCTCACTTTATTCTCATCATCGGCTTGATGATATAGTTAATCAAGTCATTGAGATCTCTTGCCCGATTCTCTTTCTGAAGTTCATATCCTATTAATCATAAATCCTGAGTCACTCCCAATGTTCTCCTTCTCCACTCAACCCTAAACTCCTTAGTATTGCTGGAAGAAATAACCAGAATTGAACTACCAAATATTCATGCTATTTAATCTCAGCTAGGCTTAACTAAAACTCCTTCCATTTATCTCTGACTGGCTTTCTCTCACATGCCTACCAACAGTTATTCCAAATTTTCTCTAGGCTTGAGAAAGCCCTAGACCAGGGGTCGGCAACCTTTTTGGCCGTGAGAGCCATAAACGCCACATTTTTTAAAAAGTAATTTCGTGAGAGCCGTACAGTGCTCACAGTGCGCTCCTGTAACAGCGCCTGAAAAAAATTGACTTTATGGCTCCTGCAGAAAGAGCCATATCTGGCCTTCAAAAGAGCCATACATCGCCGATCCCTGCCCTAGACACTACCCTAACCCAATGTCTATGAATAGATTCAGTAACTATGATCGTTAGGCATTTGGCTCCCGCCCCTATTGCCTGAGTCTTTCACAGTAGGTGTGTGTGTTTGTGTGTCTGTATACGTGTTTATGTACAATATTGCATGTGTGTATGTATATATATGCACACAAATATGAGTAAAATAACTGTTGTTTGAATAGCAGGGTTGAAATGGCTTTTAATTGCTTTTGTGGGCATTATTGGATACATCTTTTACAAACAAAATCAGAACTTTAACCATGCCAAGGATGGTTGATTATAATTTATTTTAAGCATTAAAAGATTTCTTCTTCTCCTTAATATAAGCATTATCACAATTCTAGATCATTATCTGTTTAGCAAAGATTCACCTAAGCCACTGAAGAATGTGATTTGCTTCTTTCTATTGAATTTCTGAAACTGGTTGGAGTCATAGCCCAGTTTTAAAATGAATAACTGTAGAAAGGATTTTTTAAAAATTCAATTTTAAATACATTCAGCATTTCAAGGTTTTAAAGCACATTTAAAATTATTTTAGGAAAGATTTTGTTTTATCAATGTAAGTGTTGTTAAATTCTTTTTAAAAAATAAAAATAAAAAATAAACAGCTTAGATGCAAAAGTGGGGAGAATAGCTGGTGGTCCCAGAGTGTGCTGCTGTTAATTGTTTAATTAACAAAAGGGAAATGTATATAAACAGATGTAAAAGTTACCATAAATTCCATGAACTTAAATCTGTGACTCATTGCCTTAAAAATTTCTCTCTTAGAGTTTCCATACCACATGCCAAACCAGTAAAATGGCTTTTAAAAATGTATAGTAGACCAATGTCAGTTTGTATAAAAGTACCAAGTGAAAATATTTATTACATGCATTGGAAAAAAATTGTTTACCTATTGAATGTTACCTGTTTATGTAGAGATCTTTAACTTTTTGCTTTATTGGGACAATGGATACCAGCTGTCCTGGCCTCCCTTAATTTCTCCAACTCTAAACCTCAAAATCATTGTACATTTTTAACTTATTCCCCTGGCTTTTTTTTTGGCCCAATCTCATAAAATATAGCTCATTTTTCTTTTTTTCTGTTTTATTTTTATTATCGTTATGTAAACGCAAGAAATATATACATTTTCTTATTTAAAGAACAGAAAAAGGAGATTTGTATCTGACACTATGAATCTTTATTATGGACTGCTTGTAGTTCCAGCACTGCCCTGCTTGCCTGTGATCTCTTCAGCATTTTCCTTTTGCTTTATTCTAGGTATTTTTTTCTTTCACATTCCCTTCATTCCCTCCATAACTCTTACCCATCCCACCCCACATCTCAAAAAAACTTTCTCTTCTAAAAGATGAGTACAGTCAAGTAAAATATTCACATATAACCTGTGTCTGAAATTATATGTTGCTGTCTGCTCCTGTAATTTATCACTTCTCAGCCAAGAGTTGAGAAATAGATTCATCATTATTCTTCTATATTGGGTTGTTTCTGGTTATTTCATCAGTCATAGTTCTTTCATAATCTTTCACAGTTTTTTTCCTTTACAGTATTATAGCTATATTTTAAAGGTTCTACTCATCTCACTCTGTACTGGTTCATATAAGCTTCCCAGATTTCTCTGAATCTATCCCTTTCATCATTTCTTATTATACCATAATATTCCATTACATTAAAATACAATTGGTTCAGTCATCCCCCAATTGAAAGGCACCCTTTTTGTTTCCAGATCTTCCCTACAACAAAAAGTGTTGCGCGCTCTCTCTCTCTCTCTCCCCCCATATATATATATACATATATATATGTATATACATAATATGAATCCTTTTCCTTTTTCTTTGACCTCTTTAGAGTATAAGCCTAAGATTGGTACTGTTGGATCAATATGCACAGTCTAGTGCCTTTATGAGTATAGTTTCAAGTAGCTTTCTAGCATGATTGGTTCGATTTACAGCTGTACCAGCAGTTCATTACTATGCCTGTCCTCCTACAGTCCCTCCAGTAATTGTCATTATTCTTTTTTGTCATCTTTGACAATCTGGTGGGTGTAAGGTAGAACCTCAGAGACTTCACATTTGCATTTTCCTCATAATTAGTGATTTGGAGCATTTTTTTATATAGTTGTTGAGAATTTGTCTTTTTTCTCTTTAAAACTGCCTGAATTGGGTCTGGGTGGACATGATTGAGGGAGTGGACTCGAAACTACCACACCAATGCAACTACCAACAATTTGGAAATTGGTCTTGATCAAGGACACATGACAAAACTAGTGGAAATGCGATTCGGCCATGGGTGGGGGGGTGCGGGGGGGGGGGGTTGAAGGGGAAAGTAGGAGCATGAATCATGTAACCATGTTAAAAATAAATAATAAATTTTTTAAAAATAAAAAAAAACTGCCTGAATTACTCTTAAAAAATGAATAATATGAAAATGGATTTGAGTGATAATATATTGTATAACCTAGTGGAATTGCTTGTCAACTCTAGGAGAGGAGAGGGATGAGGGGAGGGAGAAAACATGAATCGTGTAACCATAGGAAAATGTTAGAATAAAAATAAAATAATAAAATAAAGTAAAACTGCCTAAAACTAGGAGTCTTGAACTCTAAGAAAGGGGCTTAGCATAATCTTTTCTCATTTCCCACTAGTTATGCTGCTTTTAGACATCTTTAGACATATCCATTATGCTTTCCTTCCCCAAGAAATTCGTCACTGGGAAATTCCAATACCTGTAAAATTGAATTTGCCTAGTATTCACATCTCATCAGTACCCTCTGCTCCTCTGATTGGACCTTCTTAACTAAGGGCAGGACCATGGGTTCCAGGGCCTCTATTTAGGAAATGGACTCAGCATAGTTTTCTTTCCATTTCCTACCAGCTTCATTGCTTTTGGATTTCTTCAAATTTCTCCATCATTCCCTTGAGCTGGGACCTTGACCCTCTTCATTCTGGCTTTTCAGCTTACTTTTTATGTGTGCTCTTCCCTCATTAGATTGTAAGCTTCTTGAGTGCAGAGGCTGTCTTTTTTTTTTTTTAACATGTTTAGTACAGTATCTGGCATATGGTTTTACTTAACAAAAATGTGTTGAGTGAATGACTCTTGTTTATATATATACATACACATATGTATATATATATGTGTAAAGATTTTTCTCAATTAACTTATTTCCCTTTTAATTCTAATTGTTGATTTTGTTTTTGCAAAAGTATTTCAAACTTATGTTCTAAAACATATCCATTTTATCTCCCATGATCCTTTCTATCCCTTGTTTTGTCAAAAATTCTTCCCTATTCTATAGGTGTGATAAATATCTCCTCTGTTCCACTAATTTATGATGTGATCTTAGATACTAATCATGTGTCCTTTTGGAGTTCATTGTGATTTGTGGCATAAGATGTTGGTCTAAACCTTATTTCTACCAGACTACTTTTCAGTTTCCTTAGCAATTTTTTGAGTGACCCCTTAACCTCAACAAGGAAGGGGAGAATAAGCATTTATATAATGTGTACTACATGCCAGGCACTGTGCTAAGCACTTTTTAAAAAATAAATATTTCACTTGATCTTTACAACAACCTTGTTGTTTCAGTTTTACAGCTGAGGAAACTGAGGAAACATAGGTTAAGTGACTTATCCACGATCACACAGGTTAATGAGTGGTAAGGGCTAGGCCAGGGGTCGGGAACCTTTTTGGCCGTGAGAGCCATAAACGCCACATTTTTAAAAATGTAATTTCGTGAGAGCTGTACAGTGCTCACAGTGCGCGCTCCTGTAACAGCGCCTGAAAAAAAATTGACTTTATGGCTCCTGCAGAAAGAGCTATATCTGGCCCTCAAAAGAGCCAGATATGGTTCGAGAGCCATACGTTGCTGACCCCTGGGCTAGGCAATGGGGGTTAAGTGACTTGCCCAGAGTCACACAGCTAGGAAGTATCTAAGACCAAACTTGAACCCAGGACCTCCCATTTCTAGGCCTGGCTCTCAATCCACTGAGCCACCCAGCTGCTCCCTCAATTAATTTCTAATTAAACTTTTAGGATTCTCTAAGCAGACTCAAACGGAGATAGGGACTGGGTAGGTGCCGAACCTATGATTTCATCCTTCTAGAAAACTTATAGAAAACTCCAGATTAGGAGACTCATTTTACTGATGCAGGTTAACATCTTCTCTGGAATTTCCCTAGAGCTCTGGAAATTTAAGTGATTTGCTCAGGGTCACTCTGCCAGGACATGTCAGTGGCAGAAATTGAACCCAGATCTTCTTAACTTTGAGATAAGCTCTCTTTCCACATCATCTTCAAAAAAGTTACAATTTTACTTCTACTTTGCCTATGCTTAGTCCCTTCATTTCTTTTTCTTGTCATATTACTAAAGCTTGCATTTCTAGATCTATGTAAAATAATACTGATTTCAGAGAACATCCTTGCTTTATACCCCAGTCTAGTTTTCTCCATTGTAGCTAATACTAGCTTTAGGTTTTAGAATGATACTCTCTGTATCATGTTAGGGAACAGTCCATTTATTTCTTGTTTACAAATGTTTGTTTTTTTAAAAACCCTTACCTTCTGTCTTAGAATCCGTACTGTGTATTGGTTCCAAGGAAGAAGAGTGGTAACAGCTAAGCCATGGGGTTAAGTGACTTGCCCAGGGTCACACAGCTAGGAAGTGTCTGAGGTCAGATTTGAACCCAGGACCTTCCTTCTCTGAGCCTGGCTCTCAATCCACTGAGTCACCCAGCTGCCTCCATAAATAAAGTGTTGGGAAGTTTGGTGGCTCAGTGGATAGAGTGCTAGGCCTAGCGTCAGGAGGACCTGGATTCAAATGTGACCTTTTAAAAAGTTTTTTTTTTTTAACAAAAATAAAAAGTTGTTGCATTTTCTCAAACTTTCATTTTGCATCTATTGGTATAATCAAATATTTTAAATTATTTTCTTGTTATTATGGTTTATATTATGTTTACAGTTGTCTTATATCAACATTGGTATAAATCCAAGATAGTCACAAAGCGTAATCTTTTTAATAAATTGATATAACCTCTTTGTTAATGTTTTATTCAGTTTTTCTGCGTTTATACTCCATAGAGGTATTGGCCTATACTTTTTTCTCTGATGTATCTCTCCCCACTTTAGATATGATGGCATTTATGTCCCAGAAGGAGTTTGTTAGGGTCTCTTCCAATTTCAGAAGCAATTTATCTAATATTAGAATTAATTGCTCTTTGAGTATGTGACAGAATTAATTTGTAAATACATCTGGTTCTAGACTTTTCCTTTGGAAGTTCTGATTTCCCATTAGTGAGAACCTTTTAGGCTCCCATTTGATAACTGTCCTTTCCACTCCTGGTTCTGCTTCAGCTTTTGTAGTCTTTGCCTTCAAATAGATGTTTCCCACCTACCTCCACCTCTCTCTCCTGTCCCACTTTTCACCTTACTTTTCTGTGTCATCTTCCATTATTAAAATGTAAATGATTTAAGGGTAGATACTATCTCTCTTTTTGCTTCCATTTACATCCTGAGTGCTTAACATAGTGCCTAAACAACATATAAAGTGTTATGAAACACCTCTTTTTGTTAACTTTATGCCTTGTTCAATTTCTTTTTCAAGTTATTTTAAAAAAAAAGATTGGGTTATTTTAGAAATTTCCCCGTTTCTTCTTTTGTTAATCTGGCTATTTTAAGTTTTTGTAAAATATTTTTCTATTTCAGTTTGTTGGCATGTAATTGGGTATAATTTCTAACAATTCCCTTATTTCCTCTTCATTTTTCCATGACTTCTCTTTTTTTCCTTTTGGATACTGCTAATTTGATTTTCCTCTCTCTTTTTTTATAAGGCTAACTAATAGTTTACCTATTTTATCAGTTAAAAAACACAGCTCTTTGATTTAATAATTAATTCAAAGCTTTTTTTCTAATTTGCTTGATTTTTTATTTTTAAAATGTTTTAATATTTATTTGGGGTTTCTTGCTGTTGCTTTTCTAGTGTTTTTAGTTTTGTACTTATCACTGATGTGTTCTTTGTCCTCTGTGTATATAACAAAGCTTTAAAGATACAAATTTTCTCCTACTGAATGCTTTATCTGAATCCTCAAGTATTGTTTTTTAACTCATTATTGTCTTTTGATTTGATTAAATTAGCTATTGTTTTATTATCAACCCCCTAATTTTTTATTTCAACCCCCTAATCTTTTATAATAAATTATTTATACTTTATTTAAGCTTGAATCCTTTCTTCAAATTCTCTTTTTTTATTATAATTTTTATTGTATCATGTTTAGTAAAAGGTATTGTTGAAAAATATCAATATCTTAGCCTGTGTTTTAGGCTCAAAAATGTGCTTTCTTTTGCATGCAATAGAGGGCACTTCCCTTAGTCAGTCTTAGACTAATTGATTCAGGGTATATAGGAGATAAAACTGGAGACAAAGTCAAGGTGTCTGAGTGAAAAGAAGCATTAGTTTAGCTCTCCCTTCACACCTCCTTTACAAAAGTCTACAGAATTTTCTAGACTGAATTATGTTCAGGAAATCCAAGAAGTCATAGTGAGTCACTTTCAAAACCCAAAGTGTCCTAGGGACATGGACAAAGAGTTCTTCAGACACTGGAGAGGGGATCTGGCCAGGAATCTGAGTAGTGCTGTGTTCTAGCACCCAGGGACTAAAAAAGAACCAAGATTGAGCACCAGGGCAGAAAGCACCAGCTAGAAAGAGATCCCCGAAGATCCCAGAGCAAGTACTGGGTGCAAAAACAAGTGCCATCAGGCAGCTTCGTTAGTTTGGGATAGCCTACTATCCACTTTCCAGGCCATAAAACTATATAGTACAGAGGAATAGTGGTCAACGCTGGACCTATGTATTAAACATGATCAAAGCTCCAGAAAGCAAAAAGTAACTGCATGGTTCTGATTCCAAATACAGAGGGCAGAGTTCCAGACTAAAGAGGAGCTGGCAGTTCAAATGCTGTCAACCCTCAGAGCCTCCTAGTAGGCCAATTGTGACTGAGTCAAGCAGCAGGCTACTGAAACTCCCATCAGGCCTAAACCTGGGTCAGGAATTTGCAGCATTCAGACAAGCAGGGCAAATAACAAGACCTCCCTATACATCACAACATTTTAAGGGGCACAGAAAGCTTTTATGACCCCAGCAAGAGCTGTGAAAGCAGCAGAAGGATTAAGAGGTCAAAGTTTAGACTTCTCTCTCAGAAGTGTGCAGAGATCAGCACTAACATAACAGAGTCAAGACTAGAAGAATGAGCAAGAAAAATAAGAATCCCACTATAAAGAGCTATTATATCAACAGGGACACTTAAGACATAAATACAGAAGACAGTGACTCAAAAGTACCTACAATTGAAGCCTCATAGATAAGTGCAGTTCAAACACAAGTCCAACAAGAATTTCTAAAAGAGTTAAAGTAGGATTTAAAGAAGCTAAAAAAGATCTTAAAAGTCAAATGATACCAATAGAGGAAAGAATGGGAAAAGAGGCAAGATCTAGGGAAGAAAGATACATAAATAGAATTAACAGCTTGGAAAAAAAGGTACAAAATCTTGGTGAAGGAAATAGCTCCAGAAAATAAAATTGGCCTAATGGAAGCTAATGACTCCATGACATCAAAAATAATAAAACAAAATGAAAAGGCTGAAAAAATAGAAGAAAATATAAATTATCTCACAAGAAAAACCATTGAGTTGGAAAACAAATTGATGAGGGAGAACTTTAAAATCATTGAGGGGGAGCAGCTGGGTGGCTCAGTGGATAGAGTGCCAGATCTAGAGAGGGAAGGCCCTGAGTTCAAATCTGAATTCATATACTCCCCAGCTGTGTGACCCTGGGTAAGTCACTTAACCCTTACCGCTTTTCTGCTAGGGGTGTGTGTGGGTTATGTTTTTTTTTTTTTTTTTTAAGAATCTTTGGACTACTTGAAAATCATGAACAAAAAAGAGTCCATACATCATATTTCAAGAACTCATAAAAAAAAAAAAAGAACTATCCAGATGTCTTAGAACTAGGAGGAAATGAGAAATTAAAAGAATCTAACAGTCACTTCCTGAAAGAAATCCCCAAAACGAAAACTCCCAGGAACATAATAACTAAAATCCAAACGTCCCAGTTAAAGAGGGGAAAAAAATACTGCAAGTAGCCAGGAAGAAATAATTCAAGTGCTGAGGAGCCACAATCAGGATCATACAAGATTTAGAAGCTACCCTTATAGAGGAGTAGAAAGCTTGGAATATGATATTCTAGAAGACAAAGGATCTTGGCTACTAACCAAGAATAAACTGCCCAGAAAAACTTAACATAATCCAACCAGGGAAAAGTGGATCCTTAAAGAAATAGAGTACTTCCCAACATTCCTGATGAAAAGACTAGAGCTAAGTGGAAAATTTCATATACAAACACAAGATCCAAGAGGAGAGTATACAGATATAAATTCTAAGGGATTATATATATATATATATATATATATATATATATATTTATATACACACACACACACACAGAGGAAGTCTAATTAGGAAGAGGTTCTGGGTGTGATTCTCTTGTGTTTGGATGATCTCAAAAGAAGAATAGAATTGTAGAAAACTTGGAAAAATCTTTAAAGTAAGTTTCTCTGATAAAGATCTCATTTCTCAAATATATAGAGAACTGAGTCAAATTTACAAGAACAAGAACCATTCTCCGACTGATAAAAGGTCAAAGGATATGAACAAAGAGTTTTCAGAAAAATAAATACAAGTTATCGATAACCATATTAAAAATGTACTAAATCAGAAATAATTAGAGAGATGCAGATTAAAACAACTCTGAAGTACCATCTCATACCTATCAGACTGGCTAAGATGACAAAAAAAAAAGGGAGAAATTATAAATACTGGCAGGGCTATGGTAAAACAAGCACATTAATGCATAGTTGAAAACTAGTCCAATCAAAGCAACTTGTAAGTATGCTCCCAGATATATTAAACTGTTAATACCCTTTGATCCAGCAATGCTACTACTAGGTCTATACTCCAAAGAGATCAAAGGAAAGGGAAAATGAATGATATGTAGAAAAATATTTATAGCAGCCCTTTCTGTGGGAATAAAGAATTAGAAAGTGGGGGGAGGTCCAGCAATTTGGGGATAACTGTACAAGTCATGATATATGGATGTGGTGGAATATTATTTTGCTATAGGAAGTGATGGATGGGATGGTTTCAAGAAAACCTGAAAGACTTGTATGAACTGATGCAAAGTGAAGTGAGCACAACTAAGAGAACATTTATATAATATTGTAAAGATAATCAACAATGAAAGAACTTAATAACTAATCAACGTAATGAAGCATGCTATGTACCTCCAGATAGAAAGCTATGCTAAGATTAATATTCTTTGGAGACTGTATCTTAATTTATATGTATTTATTAAATAATCTTAAAAGCCAGTCGGAGAAAGAAAAGGTACCAGCCATATGTGGCTGGTTCTTCCCTTTGTAGGCCTCCTCCCCTAGCTAGCCTTTGACCTGCTGACACTCTCCTAGCTGTCTTCTCTGAGCCAGCTACAGGTTCATACTACAAGCAAGCACATCAGTGCTCACCTAGCCACCTCCTCTCTCTGTGATTCCAAGGCAAAAAAGATCTACTTCCTTTCCCTAGTTCAACTTTATGCTCCTTGTGATGTAACTTATCTGAGTCCTTCTGATTTGGCAGACTTCTATCTATCTCAGACTGGATTAGAGATAGTCTTCAGGAGCCAGGAGTCACATGGGAAAAGATGCAAGCATCTCCAGGGCACCAGAGAGCCACAAGGCCTCTGGCATCACCCCAGAGCACACATGTGCCCCCCACTCTTTTCTTGGGTAATTTGTTGACAGATAGAGCATCAGCCTTTGTTCTTAATTCAATGCAAATCATTGCAACCTGATTTAATCAGAGAATGGGTTACTTTCAAACTCCACATGAAACTTTCATTTTACAATCCAAGATGGATCTTCGGATCTTTGCAAACCACTAGAATTTACTGGGTAGGAGGATGACATGGTCAAACCTGAGCTTCAGGAAAATCACTTTCATGGTTGTATGGAGGAAGGTTTGGGATGGGGATAGATTTAAGGTAAGATACCAATTAAGAAACTATTGCCAAAAGAAAAAAGAAAAAAAAAACAAAAATGAAAAAGAAAAAAGAAAAGAAAATATCACAATGATCCGGGTAAGAGGTGATGACAACATGAACTAGGGTTATGGTTGTATGAGTGGAAAAAAAGGCAGGTATTCAAAAGATGGTTCAGAACTAGAAATAACAATATTTGGCAACTAATTGAATATATGGGAATAAACTAGAGTGAGGAGTTAAGGATAATGCTAACATTTTGAACTGACTGGGTGACTGAAAAGATAATGGTGCCCAGAAAAAAGGAAAATTGAGCAGAAGGGTGGATTGGGAAGGAAAGTTCTGTTTGGAACATGTCCAGTTGAAGATATTTATGGGACATATGGTTCAAAATGTCCTATAGGCAGTTGAAGATGCTGAATTGAAGCTCAAGAGAAGGACTAGAGCTGAATATATAGCTCTGGGTGTCAACTACATAGAACTGATCATCGAATCCATGGGAACTGATGAAGTCACCAAGCGAAAAAATGTACAGAGAAAAGAGAAAGGATTCAAGGTAAAACCTGGGGATCAGCCCACAATAAGGAATGTGGCATAAATAATAATCTAACAAAAGAATGGTCAGGTAGGAGAAGAATCAGAAAAGAATAGAGTCCCCCAAATTGGAAGAGTATCCAAGAATAAAAGATCAATGATAATAAATACTACAAAGAAGATGAGAAATGGCCATTAGATTTGACAATTCAGAAATCACTGGTAATATTAAAGGGAGCAATTTTAGTTGAGTCACAAGGTCAGAAGTCAGTTCAAAAAGAGGTTAGAAGAGAGTAAGAGGAGAGGGAGTAGAGGTAATGATTTTGACCAGTTTTTCAAGGAGATTGGTTGACTGCCAACCAACATGCTCAGGCCTCCCCTGTTCTTAAAAAAAACATTCCTGACCTTGCCATTCCCCTAAACCCATGTTGGTGAACCTATGGCATGCATGCCAAAGCATCCTGGAAGGAGCTTCTCCCTTCCTCCTCTCCATACACACCTGAGGACATTTCTCACATGAATCATCCCTCTGTCCAGTCTCCCAAGGAGAGCGCTTCCTCCCTCCCCTGTCTGGGGGAAGGTTTGGGGCTCACATGTGGCATGAGGTTTGGGCACTCAATCTCTAAAAGGTTTGCCATCTCTGCCCTAAATTATCATCGTATGTCTTTCTTCCCTATTTTTAAAATAATTGTTTTGATTTATTTTATTAGTACCCTCAAAATCTGACAAATGTGAATAAAACAGAAAGTTTTTAAAAATTCTATCTTCTTGTTTTAACCAGGTAGGTATTAACAATATCTGAAGCATGAGCAAAAATGTGCTTGTTTTATAAAGTTATTCAACTTTATGTTGTGATTTAGTCCCTTTTACTGAAAAGCTTTTTTAAAAATCATCTATCAGGGGGCAGCTGGGTAGCTCAGTGGAGTGAGAGTCAGGCCTAGAGACAGGAGGTCCTACGTTCAAACCCGGCCTCAGCCACTTCCCAGCTGTGTGACCCTGGGCAAGTCACTTGACCCCCATTGCCCACCCTTACCAATCTTCCACCTATGAGATAATACACCGAAGTACAAGGGTTAAAAAAAAAAATCATCTATCATTTCTTCCTCCATTTCTTTACCACTAATTTATTATCTCCTTGCAGTTTGGCCTCTGATCCCACCATTTTACTGAAAATACTCTTTCAAAGACATCAATGATTTCTTAATTGTTGAATTGCATGGTTTTTTTACAGCTTCTTACACTGTTGACCACCCCTGCCTTCTTTTACTTCCAAGGTTATGCTCTCCTCATTGTCCTACTAATTCTCTGACTATGCCTTTTCAGCCTCTTTTGTGACTTAATAATAATAATAACTGCCTTTCAGAACCATTAAATTCTTTTAAGACGAAGACTTTCTTTATATACCTTTCTCAGATTTCTTAGCTGAAAATGTTCTATCCTTAAATTTTCTTAAATCACTTTGGATATTTCCATTGTCTCTATTACTCCCTACCTTTTAATATACTTAATCTCTGTAAATATAAATGTTATCTCTCCCTCTTGCCTTCTTTCCCCTGTATTCTCTTTTTCTATGTCCTTTTCTCTCTCTTCCTTTCTTTCTCTGTCCCTCTCTATATAAACCTTTCTGTCTCTTTATCTCTCTGTCTCTCTCTGCCTCTCTCTGTCTCTTCTACCTTCTTCCAACTTTCTTTCTCCCTCTTTCCCTTCCCTTCCTTTTATAAGGTAAACTCTTTAAAGGAAGGAAAGCTGTTATCATTATCCTGGTATTCATAGATCACATGGAATAGTATCCTTCACATAGAAAACACTTACATGTTTGTTGGAATGAAGAAGGCTTTGAAAAAAAATCCTGAAATTTTTCACTTGGCTCCTATTCTAGAAGAAATGCTGAAGGTGATGTCATTTTGAAGACAGTAAGGCAATTAGCATTTTTAAAAACCATTACCATATGTATATATATATATACATATATATATACTAAAATAATAGATACTAGATATTGGTTCCAAGACCTTAGAGAGGTAAGGATAATTGGAGTTAAGTGATTTGTCCAGGATCACACAGCAAGGAAGTGTCTAAAGCCAACTTTGAACCCAAGACCTCCCACCTGTAGGCCTAGATCTTTATTTACTGAACCACTTCACTGCCTTGTCAATTAGTACTGTATTTGTTAAGTGCCTACTAGCTGGCTACTGTGGTACCCCCCCCCAAAAAAAAAAGCAAAAGACAGTTGCTGACCTTGAGAAGCTTGCATTCTAATGGGGGAGAAGACAAGTTACATACAGGATATATAGGAAATAATTAACAGAAAGACAACTCCAGAATTGAGAGGCTGAGAAAAACTTCTTGTAGAAGGTGAAATTTTACTTGGAACTTGAAGGAAGTCAAAAGGCAGAGATGAAAAGGGAGAGTATTCTAGATATGAAGGACAGCTAGAGAAAATATCCAGGGCTGAGAGATGGAATATCTGTATCATAGAACAAGAGGCCAGTGTTACTACACAGAAGAGTAAGAGGGAGGTGAGGGGGAGGTAAGAGTTAGTTGTGAGAAGACTGGAAAGGTTAGGGGACAGAGGGCTAGGTTACAAAAGTCTGAATGACAAATACAGAATTTTGTTTTTGATCCTACAATTTAATAAGTAATGGGGAGGCCAAAGAGTGGCAATAAATAACTGAAAGGAAGTGATCACTGTCTCCCTTTGTTTCTTTGGCAAAATTTGGATCAGGAGGCCCTTCTTGGCGGTCTGAAAGCAGGTAGCCTCAGTGACCTCATAGGTCTTTTCCCTTTTTGACTAGTATCTCAGTTGGGGTACAACCAGGAAGAGTTAAAAGATTGCATCTTACTAGCTCCATCATTAGGAAATTGGCTGGTGGGAAGTTGGTCATGTGCAATGAGCAGGGCAAACACCTAATAGAATTTCTAATAGTCAAATTAGGGCAACTAGTGGGTATTGTGAATAGAGTGCTGGATCTGAAGTCTGGAAGACTCATCTTTGTGAATTCAAATCTGGCCTCAGACCCTTACTAGTTGTGCAAGTTACTTATTTCCCTCAGTTTCCTCATCTGTAAAAAGAACCGGAGAAGGAAAGGGCAAAACATTCCAGTATCTTTGCCCAGAATACCCCAAATGGGGTCACAAAGAGTTGGACATGACTGAACAACAAATAGTCAAATTATGGTTGTCACCTATCCCTCTTGTATTGAGAGTTTCTATCAGATAGGACTTTAGACATCATCTAATCTACCTCTTATTTTATAGATAAGAAAACTGAGACCCAATGAGAAAGTGGTCTTCTTAAGGCCCTCTTGTCAGTTAGTGGCTGCAACAGAATTAGAATCCAGGTCTTTTGATGTCTAGCCCAGTGGTTGGTTCCTTCTCCTACCTCCCCCCACTTGCCCCCCAGCCCCAGCCCATCTAGAACACTGCCTCTTTTGATTGAATTCTGGCATGAGTCCAGAATCTCAATACAGAAGGAATGTGGGGGCAGGAGACTGTAGGTAGCACACTACATTTGACTTGTTGATTCATTTAGCAGTCATTTATTAAGTGTGCACAGTGCCAGGCACTGTATTAGGTACTAAGGATACAAAAACAGAAAGAAAACAGTCTCAATTCTTGAGGAACTTACATTCTATCAGGGAGAAGGGGAGGAAGTAGTGGTTGTTAGAGATGAAAACAACAGACACAAAAAAGTAAATACAAAATATTTACCAAGTAACAATCAATCTATCTAGAAGTCTTTATTAAGCATCAGCAATAGGCTAAGCATTTGGGATACAAGTACAAAGAATGAAACAATTCTAATTGGGGAGATAAGTACATAGAAAATATATAGATGTATTACATGCAAGTACAAATGTAACCTATATCAGACTATTCATTGCCTCAGGGATATGAGTAGGAGAGGGAGGGAGAAAACTTGAATTCTAAAATAATCAGATAACAATTGTCAAAAATTGTTTCTACATGTAACTGAAAAGGGAAAAAAAAGAAAAAGAAAAAAGGAAAATATATGGAATATAAATGTGAATACAAATATATCTAAAGTATTTTGTGAGGGAGGGCATGAGCAGTTGTGGGGAACAGAAATGTCTCATATATAGTAGATAGAGAGCTGGACCTGGAGTTGTAAAGTTTTTTAAGTTGTTCAGTCTTGTCTGTCTCTTCAGGACCACATTCAGAGTTTTCTTGGCAAAGATACTGGAATACTTTCTGTTTCTTTCTCCAGCTCATTTTACAGATAAGCAAAATGAGGCCAACAAGGTTAAATGACTTGCCCAGGGTCATGTGACAGCTAGTTAGTGTCTGAATCTTCCTGACTTCAGGCTTGGCATGCTATCCATTACATCATCAAGTACAAATCTAGCCTCAGTAACTAACTGTAACTTTGGACAAGTCATTTAACTTCTGCCTGCTTCAGTATCTTTCCAACTGTAACATGAAGATAATAACAGCACCTTCCCTTCCAGGATTGTTTTGAGAATCAAATGAGATCATATTTTTAAAGCACTTATCATTCTACCTGATACACACATTGTAGGAACTTCCAGAAAATTGTATGCTAGATGCATCTTTAAAAGGAAAAAATGAGATTCTAAAAGGTGAAGATAAAGGATTGTAGTTCAGGCATGGAAGATGGATGGCCAGTACAAAGGCCCTGACAGGCAATAGTTTCACAGATGAAAAACAGAAAGAAGGCTAGTTGGGTAAGATCACAGAGTATAGGAGAAGTGTCCAATGAGACTAGAAAGAAAAGTTGGGATCAGAATTATGTAGGATTTTTCATACTAAACAGAGGATAAAAGGATTTACTTTTTTTTCCCCTAGAGTTAAAAATAAGCCACTGGAATTAGTTGAGCAGGGAAGTCATGGAATGGAGGGATCCAGGAAGACTTCATGTAGAAAGTTGAATATGAGTTGAGACTTGAAGTAATTTTTTTTTTTGCTCTAGGAAGTATTTCTTTTATTCTTCTTTTTCCCACCCTCCAAAATAGGGCAATCATTTAATACAACTCTGAACTGATCTTTCCCATAGTTGTGAACTTAGCAAATGTTTTTCCATCAAACCCTTTCTTACTGAGCAATATTACTCCACTTGAATTTTAAAATCTCTCTGATTCTATATAAGAACGGCATTTTTAAAACATTTATTAATATTCATTTTTAACATGGTTACATGATTCATGCTCCTACTTTCCCCTTCGCACCCCCCCCCCCCCCCCTCCCCCTACCAATGGCCAATGCACATTTCCACTGGTTTTATCATGTGTCATTGATCAAGACCTATTTCCAAATTGTTGATAGTTGCATTGGTGTGGTGGTTTCGAGTCTACATCCCCAATCATGTCCGTCTCAACCCATGTATTCAAGCAATTGTTTTTCTTATATGTTTCCTCTCCTGCAGTCCTTCCTCTGAATGTGGGTAGCGTTCTTTACCATAAATCCCTCAGAGCTGTCCTGTGTCATTGCTTTCTGCTGGTACAGAAGTCCATTACATTCAATTTTACCATAGTATATCAGTCTCTGTGTACAATGTTCTTCTGGCTCTGCTCCTTTCACTCTGCATCAGTTCCTGGAGGTCTTTCCAGTTCACATGGAATTCCTCCAGTTTATTATTCCTTTGAGCACAGTAGTATTCCATCACCAACATATACCACAATTTGTTCAGCCATTCCCCAATTGAAGGACATACCCTCCTTTTCCAGTTCTTTGCCACCATGAAAAGCGCAGCTATAAATATTTTTGTACAAGTCTGTTTCTTTATGATCTCTTTGGGGTACAAACCCAACAATGGTATGGCTGGATCAAAGGGCAGGTGACTTGAAGTAATTTTAAAAGGTAGAGGTTAAGGTGGAAGTGCATTCCCGACTGGGAGAGCAGCCTGTTGAAAGACAAAGAGATGAGACATGGAATGTTGTGTTTGTGGAATGCCTCTGGACCATGAAGCTGGGAATTCCAGATTCAGGCTCAAAAAGTCATCAAGACCAGTTCTGTAGACACAGTCCTGTGACTAAGCTTACGCCTCTGGGACTTGTAAAAGGTCTGAATACTTGAACACAAAGTGAAGATGTGGCAAGAGGTGAAAGGCTCCATTCCCCAGGGTTTACTCAGACCTGGAGTAGCCAGTCAGTAATTCCAATCCTATGGAGTCAAAAGCTCTACAAGGATGTTATCTAGGGAAGTGAAGAAAACCAGTTGACTATTTCTAACACTCCCTTTTTCAGCTTAAGAAACTGAAAAGCAGGTCAGTTGTGTAAGCAAATACAAATCATTAATAATAATAGCTTACATTTACATATTACTTTAAGGTTGACAAGTCCAAGGCTCTTTCCAGGAATGAAACCACATTGCCCTAAGAAGCACAAGGGGAAAAAAGATCTGTGAAGATTCCTAGAAAGTAGAAGTCAGAACATAGTTATTTAGAAAGCACTAAATTTCAGATGAGTCCATTTATTATTTTTCACAATTGATGCACATTTCAAGCTAGTCCTTTAGATGACTTGTTTAGCCAAAACATTGTTCCTGTGAAGTGATAACACATTTTATGGATTCTGAATTCTAAATGTATGGAAAGTTCCTGGTTTGGGCTAGATTATTACTACTTCTTTATAGTTTTCTAGAACCTGAAAAAAGCTATTTATAACAATGTTGATACTGAATTTATTTCACAAGTAGATTGAAGAAACCAGGTAGAATTGAAATTTATTTTCCTCTCCCAGCCATTAGTGTTTCAGACCCCACAGAAAACATACTTAAAGCAAGTACGGATCTTAGGGAGGTGCTATTAAAAGGCAGAGGGAATGTCTATACAAATTGATAACTGCATACATTTCTATAATACTTTACAGTTTATGGAGTGCTTTCCTCTCAACTATCCTGTGAGGTGAATAAGGCAAATAATATTATCCCATTTTATAGATGGTGACTTATGGTTACAAAAATAATAAGGGAAAAATCCAGGACTTTAGCTAAGGTCTTTTGATTCCCAGTCTAATGTTTTTTTCCCCACTACCCCATGTTACCTCTTAGAGCAGTTAGGTGGTAGGAAGACCTGTGTTCAAATCCAGCCTCAGACACTCACTTAGCTGTGTGACCTTGGGAAAATCACTTAAATTTATTTGTCTCCATTTCCTCATCCATCATGAGTTGGAGAAGGAAATGACAAACCAATCCAGTATCTTTGCCCAGAAAACCCCAAATTGTGTCTTGAATGGTAGGACATGATTGAAACAATGGAATAACAACAATATTACATAACTCTTAAGGACCATGTCTTGCATATACTGACCTTCATTTTCTCCAACAATCTAACAGAGTATGTTAAACCTAAAGACCACAGGATCATAGATTTATAACTAGGAGGGACCTTTTAGTTCCCTTATTTTACAGATAAGGAACCTGAGGCTCAAAGAGGATCATAGAAAACAAACATTTGTTAAGCACCTACTATGTACCAAGCACTGGGCTTTACTTTACAGAGATGATCTCATTTGTTCCTTACCACAACATTGGGAGATAGGTGCTATTTTTATTCCCATTTTACAAGTGAAGAAACCAAGGTAGGTAAAGGTTAAGTGACTTGCCCAGGGTCACAGCTAGGAAGTATCTGAAGCTAGCTTTGAACTCAAGTATTTCTGATTCTAGGACCAACACTTTGTGTCACTTAGCCAATCTTATTTTATAGAGGAGGAAACCAAGGCCAAAAGAGAATAAGTGATTTGCCTAACATCACATTAGAAGCAAAGAAAATGTTTAAAAAAAAAAAAAAGCAAATATTTAAAGCCAGGTCCTCTGACTTCAAATTCCATATCCTTTTCATTCATTATACCATATTGCCTACCATAAGCTAAATTCTCAATAAATACTTGTTATTCATCTGACCTGATCTGTCTGCCTATGTGGATGCTTTGCAATTGTATTCCCACACACTTACCTCTACAGCACTAAGGATGTTTCAGTTGCTTCAGAAAAAGGTGGAAGAGGTGTGGGTGTGTCTGGGATTATGTCAAGAGCTTTATACATTTCCAGAATTGGGTAACTCCTGAAGAGGTGCGGCTTTGGAAGGATAAACTAACTTCTAGATCTAGAGCTATGCACGAATCTGATATTAGGTGACATGATGAAATCATCAGTTTCACAAGGTATTAGCCCCAAACTGCTTTTGTGGAATATTGCCAGTTCTTACAAGGAAAAAGCAGGAAAGCATACCTTTGAGCTGTCAGGTTCTGGAGTCTTATTTTTAATGACTGATATTGCAGGTGATTAACCCAGCATATTCATAATATTCTCAGAACATTGATTAAACATTAACTAAGCCATATACCTTTGCATAGGAAATGTGTTCCCACAAAAGCTGTATGTAAATTAAGTTCTTTATAAATGGAATCTTATCTTGAAGCAGAAGTGTACTGGTTCTATAGATTGTTAAATTTCCAGGGTGAGCATTTATGCTTCAGAAATGCACAATTAAAAAAAAAAACGCTGAGAAAGAATGTTCTTGTCAGCATGACTTTATCAATGGAAATGACATTAAAGATGTATTGCCATCTGTTTTGCTTTTTGCATCCTAAGGACCATAGGACCTTTCCATTTGGTCTATAACTGGAAACATCCATATGTGTTGTCTTCCTGTGTAGAGTGTGAGCTCTGTGTAGACAGGGACTGTCTTACTTCTCTATTTGTATCCTTAGACCTTAGCTCAGTTCTTTGAACATGGTAAGCAATTTCATTCATCTTCCATAGATTCATTGAAAAATATCATCAGTACAACTTTAGTAGCAGACATGGTATGATAACTATCTATGGTCCTCTCTTCCCATAAAATTTTAGTTTGTTTGTTCCCCTCCATCCAGGTATCTTTATTTGAAAGTTCTTCATTTCAAAAAAAAAAAAAAAAAGAAAAAGAAATGCACAATTATTACAAATCAGGACTTCACTTATTGTTTTAGGATTGTCTAGACTTAAGAAAGTGATAGAGAAAATGTTAATGCAGATTAAACTTAGTGTCATGGGCATATATCTCTAAATACCCTCACCTTCTGTTGTGGATATGTATTTTTTTTAAATCTGTAACTTCTGTTTTATAATTGCTAGTAGCAAAGATAAAGTACTAAGTGTGGATTCTAGAACAGAAGAACGGTAAAGGTTAGGAATTGCGATTAAGTGACTTGCCCAGGGTCACACAACTAGGAAGTGTCTGAGGCCACATTTGAACCCACGTCCTCCTGACTCTAGGTCTGGCACACTATGCTACCTAGCTGCCCTAGTGCATTTTTTAAAATGTTAAAGATTTACCAAATTTAAATATTTAAAATACCAAATATTTACTACTTCAGCGAAGAGCTTGAAATATAAAGTTTATAGTAAAATAAGGAATCCTATTATAAAATAAATAATTACCATTTAATTGATTTTTTTACAGTTACAGAATTTCCCCTCTCCCCATATCTCTTATGAAGAATATAACTGTGAATGTGGACTCTGTGAGGCTTATAATGGACCTCACATCTTTCTTTGGTCCTTGACATGATGCAAGGAGCTCAGAAATAGAGCATGAAAATTGAATTAATAACTTTTTCTCTTAAAAGCTGTGTGAACTATTATTTTCCTGAAAGTTTACAATGAGCAGCTAGATTGGGCCTTCCTAGAAGTTCCTATTGTTTTTAGTGATATGAAAACCTAAAGCCAGCTCTGTTACAGTTAGGAAGGAAGCTCTATGGGCAGCTTAGAGAGGTCAGAGAGGAAGGACACCTTGATTCTATTTTCTGCTCCACTCCTGACTCAGACAAATTATTTTTCAAATCTACTAAATGGTTCAGAAGATCAAGAGAAGCTAGAAAATTGGGGGATACCAATAAAGTTATGACTTGTATCTCCTTAATTTCCATCCTTAGTTATACATCCCACTCAGGATTTTCTACGTAATGATGAGATATTCCTATGATTCAATTCAATTCAACCAATATTTATTAAGCCCTTTTTGTTTACAGAGCATTGTGCTGGGAGGATGCTGGGAGGGAAGATGAAATTCATAGCAAACACAGAGTCTTTGTCTTCATAGAGTACCAGTAGCACGATAAGACGCATGCACAGAGAGGGAATAATACATGATGAGCACAATATCATACACTTGATCTATGTATAAATCCTAGCTCTGTTATTTCTAGTTGTAACTTCTCTAAACCTCAGTATCCTCATCTGTAAAGTGGAAATAATATCTATACCACTTTCCTCAACCAATCAACATATATTTTTAAGCATCTTCTGTGTGCCAAGTGCTGTGATGATACAAAGACAAAAATGAAGTAGGCCTTGCCCTCAAGAGGTTTATATTTTACAGAGAAAACAACCATAAACATATAACTAGATTAGGAAAAATGTACAAAGGAGCCCTGAAGGTTATTGTGAGGAAAGTGCTTTGTAAATGTCAAAGGACAAATGAATTCAAAAGAAATGTGAAGGATTTTGTTGTTGTTATTATGCAATAATAGCCATTCTCTGAGATTATGACATTGGGGAGGAAGCCTATAACCAACACCCTAATTTAAGAAACAGAATTGTTATAATCAGCAAAGTAATTCCACCTTAAAGATATGCTCTGACCTTGTAGAAGAGAAATTGAATTGAAATTGAAGCTTTCTTTACTTAAATGGGGAGAGATTGTTTAAAGGATCTCCGGTGGGAATCCTAACATCTTTTTTTCCCCTAAATCCTTACCTTCCATCTTAGAATCAATACTTGTATTGGTTCCAAGGCAGAAAAGTGATAAGGGCTAGGCATTTGTGGGGGAGAGGGGTAAGTGACTTCCCTAGGGTCACACAGTTATGAAGTGTCTGAGGCCAGATCTGAACCTAGGACATCCTGTCTCTAGGCCTGGCTCTCAATCCATTGAGCCACCCAGTCGCCCCCACTCCTAACATCTTGAGGAAAAGAAGCATTCAGTTATGGCCAGCTTGTAGTAATGTGGCCCCTTTCTTTGAGGCTGCTTATGAATCTCAAATAACTTTCTAGATATCGAAGAGTTAATCCCCCAAATCATATTGTGTGGGAGATGAGTCAGGATTATTACGGCAAGATTATGAAGAAACTGAGGCAGAAAGTAACAGGTGATTTCCTCCAAGAAAGACAGCAAATCAGTTGTAGTGCTCAGTACTCGGCTCAGACTGCATCATCCCCATCCTCCGCCTCCCACTTCACTTGTTTCTTATTTCCATGAGGAAATGTCATGACACATGGGGGATTTCTTTCTTCCCTTGCATTCTTCTGATGTGACTCCAGCTGGAGGGAGGGAGCGCGGCTCTGGGGGGGAGGCGGCGGCGGCGGCGGCGGCGGCAATGGGGAGGTTAGCCGGTGCATTCCACGGGGCCTCCGTTTGGATAGCTCTGAAAAAGGAAGCTCTCAGCAAGCCTTGGCGAGGCACCCTCTGAATTCACCTCCGGTTCTGGTCATGACAGGGCGAAGCTGGTGTCATGGAGGCCGCCAGACCAGAACGCACAAGCCGGGAAAGCAAAGCAAAGGAAGCGCTCACTCCCTTTTGTAACCCCAAACTATCTGGGTAAAGGGAACATTTCTGATCGATGCCTCTCAAGAGAAAAATGCTCACGGAAAGAAGCCCTTTGGGACCGCGGACCCTCCCATCCCCTTCCTTCGAGTCCCTGCCCCCACCCCAAGAAGAGGACGATTTTACTGGCTTTGTTCCATTCCGCCACGTGGAAGGGGCAGCCTGGAGTCTGGAGGGAAAGGGAGGAATAGCGTGTGGCTCCTAAAACCTGCCTTCAAATCCCTATCGCGGCCGTTGGCCAAGTCATTTTAACCAATCTGGGGAAGAGGTGGCTTACGCGATCTCTATGGTCCCTTCTCACTCTCCACGCCCCGTGGAGCAGAGATCCGGCTGACAACCTGGAGGGGAGCATAGACCCTTCCATATAGTCTCGCAGTCCCACTGTTGGCACTCCTGCCATCACATTCCAGTGTGGGGGCTGAGAGCCGCCAAGCGTGGCCTGGGAAAGATCATGAGGCCCACTCACCATGGAAACCAGACTGCCCAGGAAAAAGGTCACATAGTTGATGTTGCTGTCATCTGGGTACCTTAAATGCAACACTGTTCTCATTTTCATGTGGACAAAAGTCCACCAGAGGAGGCCTCTAATGAGGCAGCTGCCCCAAGCTTGCCCTGCCCTAAGAAGTCCTACTGCTGCTGCTGCTGTTCCAGAGATTCCATTTTCACCCAAAGAAGTTCTCTGGTATCACCACTTCCAAAGATCCCTTCTTTAGCAAGTGGCCCAAGGTCATAAGAGAGCACAATCTGTACTCTGAGTTTATCTGGAATCGCAGCTTTATGTGTCCATGAGGAGACAGATGGCAGACAAGATAGTAGAAACAAAATGGGCGATATGAGATGGGCTAGTAGCCCTTGCTACCTATTTTTTTTAGTCACCGAACCTGTAATTCCATACATGGGGGTGGTTTGTTGTTGTTTAGTCTTGTCCAACTCTTTGTGACCCATTTGGGGTTTTCTTGGCAAAGAAAGATACTGGAGTCGTTTGCCATTTCCTTCTCCAGCTCATTTTCCAGATGAGGAAACTGAGGCAAACAGGGTTAAGTGACTTGCCCAGAATCACACCCGTCAGTAAGTGTCTGAGGTCAGATTTGAACTCAGGAAGATGTCCTCCTGATTCTATCCACTTCACCACCCACTTTCGTAGGATAGTGGCAACTACCAGTATTAGAAATTCCCTTCATTAATGCAGATTAGCCACTCACAAAGTGGTATTAGAACTCTGTTACTTTCTCATCCTGCATGTGTGCTTGCGCAAATTGATTATCCTCTATAGGCCTCAGTTTTCTTCTCTGCAAAATTAGAAGATTAGACTAAATAACCTCTGAGATTCATTCTGGTATTAAATCTTTGATCCTATTGTAATAATGGGACTTATCAATGAAGGTCACATCATAGACCTCTAGTATCTGATTTATACACTGCTGCCTTAGTCATCCACTCATTTCTGCTGGCAAAGAAGTGGATATTTCTTTCATGCTTTTTCTTTCCTTGTTTGCTTTCTTGCAATCTGTCTCCAATCTATTTTTCCAGGCTGATTACTCCCTGTCACACAGCTAGGCATTGAGCACCAGGCCTGGAATCAGGAAGACTCCTCTTCCTGAGTTCAAATCTGGTCTCAGGGCACATATTAGCTATGTGACCTTGGACAAGTCACTTAACCCTATTTGCCTCAGTTTCCTCATATGGAAAATGAGCTGGAGAAGGAAATGGCAAACCACTCCAGTATCTTTACCAAGAAACACATAAAGGATTCACAAGTCAGAATGACTGAAACAACTGAACAATAACCCCTTTGCACACACAATATTCCAGATCAACTAGCCTACTTCTTCCCCATGTTTAACATTCCATCTCCCACCTCCATTCCTTTGAACATTATCATCCATACCTGGAATGTTCTCCCTTTTCACCCCTACCTCTTAGTATCTCTAACTCCAGGTTTAGCTCAATGACCACCTTGTCCAAGAAGTCTTTCTCAATTCCCTAAGTTGTAAGTTATTTCCTCTCCTCTGTCTAAAATTATTATGTATTTCTTTTGTGAATATTTCCTATTTGCTTGTCTCTGTACACGTTCTTTCTCCCAGTAGAGTATGAACTCCATCTGGGAAAAAGTCTGTTTTGCTTTTGGTTTTGAACCCATAGTACCTACTTAAAACATGGCCTGGCACAAAATGGGATATTTAATTGCTTGCTTTCTTCCTTTCTTTCTCCTTGTTTTCTTCCTCACCCTCCCTGCCTTTCTCCTCTCTCCTCTTTTTAATTTGCTTCTGAAGCCCTTTTGCAGTTTTCAACCAAATGCTAGTGGACAGCAGCAATCAAACCAGTAACTGGCCTTTAAGAAAACAAAGTGACTTCTACATTAAGGGAGGAAATTTGGGTTTGGAGAAAATTTGAAAAAATGATTTAATTTCTCCAGTCTGTCTGGTTCCTACACCCATACATCTGTGTTAAGGAAACTTCCCACACACCCACAAGGCTATGAACCAATCATTAGGCTTTGAAAGGATCCCCTTTCTTCAGATTGCTCTGTTAATTACTTCAGCAAGCTCAAAAAGGCAGTTAGCTAGCTATCTAGAACAGCTCGGTTCTCAAAAGATCTACATGGTTGGTAGTGAGCTAGAGGGTCCCTGCTCTCCAATCAACATATTCTTCCAAAAAGAAGAAATCATGGGGAAATTATCTTTAAAACACACAGACAGCAAAAAAAAAAATTTTTTTTAAACACAAGAATTATATTAAAGTGGTACTAGCTTTATAATTTGGGATATAAATTCAAACTTCATCCCCCTGCCTACTGACTGGGTGCCTCTGCTATGACCACAGAGACTGTTTTTGCCAAAAGAGACTCCGGGCCTTGACTTCATAGCCTTTCTTTAGACAATGGCAGGTGGAACAGAAACTTTGGATTAGCAAGAGACTCATCCTACAGGACCTCAAGTGAGGGCACCAACTCTTTCATGCTGGAGTCACCAGAGCTGTAACTGGGAATCCCAGTATCTGGGGTAAATTCAGTTGGGGAGGGGAGCAGTGTAAGAAAGTCCTAGAAAAAAACAATCTGACTATGTATGCCCTGTCACTCCTCCCCCAACCACTGCCTCCCCCACCCACCAAACTCAGCAGTTGCCTAGGCAAACTGCCATGGGGAGGAAGGAAACCCCTCCATGTTGGCATATGAGACAAAGCCCCAGCTGCCCTGATCTAGTTACCACTTTGGGAGTCACCCAGCCAGGGATGGGATGAAGGAAAAGTGTGAAGTCATTGAAGTTTATTCTTGCATTTTTTTTTTTTGCCACACTCTCCCTCCCCCTGGCATCCCTCTAACTCTGCCTCCCAGGCACCCAGTGACTTCATTCTATGCTCTTGCTGACAGAATCTCCTGTGAATGAATAAGAAAAGCATTTATCCAACTCTTGCTTTGTTCCACATGTGCTAAATGCTAGTGATACAAACACAAAAACAAGACAGTCTAATAGACGGAACTGGATATGCTGGTAAATGTTTAACAACTAACTCTACAGGGAGAAAAAAGAGAGAGAGAGAAATGTGAGTTTAGTGCACTTTTATATTTAATCTGTATTGTCAATATTTCCCCCATCATCACCTTCAGTTTAAATAATCATCAAAACAATTGATCAAACCCTAATTTTAACATTTGCTGATTTCTGAGGTACAAATACTCACACTGGAAATTTAACAGAGCTGGCTCCAGCACAACCCTGGACAACACAGCTAGGGAAAAGGTAACAGAGGGGAGGAGGGGAAATGGACATTTTGTTTATGGAAGTCATGGGAATAGTGAGTGGAGTAACAGGGAAGTTGACTGATATGTCCTTTCAGAAGCAATAATAGTGAGCATTAGTTGGTAAGTGAAAAAATAAATGTAAAGACTCAAGGGAATGGTGGTGAGTTGACTTCAGATCTACAAATAAAGAATGTTGGAGAGGATTCATAGCTGAGACAGTTAGACAGGCAACCTTACATTAAAGAAGTCCAAGAAAGACTCCCGTGGACCATCTCTCCCATACTACTTGAAATTATTCATAGGGTCATAGATTTAAACAATTTCTCATTTTCACAAATGAGGAAACTGAGATCCAAAATGGCTTACCCAAGTTCACAAAAATAGTCAGTGGCAGAGCTAAAATGTAATCCAAAGTCTGATAATTTCTAGTGTACCATTAGAATGTGAGCTCCTTGAGGGCAGGATCTGTTAGTTTTTTGCCTTTTTTGGCATCCCTAAGAGCTTAGCACAGTGCCTGGTACATAGAAGGCTCTGAAGAAATGCTAGCTGACTGACTGACCACATCATCTCACCTCTTCATTTTGTGAAATGGATATGCCTAAGATCCTATCACCAGATTTCCTTTCCTTAGAGTTAATAAGTGTCCTATTTTAAAAGGCACAATTGCTCCTGGGATGATTAACATACTTAGTACTTACCTTTCTTCAGAGTGAATTCATTTAATCAAATCTCTCCCCAAGAGGTAATAGGGATATTAATGGGGCTGAGATGGTGGGGAGGAAAGAGGCATGAAGCTTTACTAAACAACTCAGGCCTGCTAATGGGGCCACTGCCTTTTGGGGGACTCTCTACTAGGGCCCATGCTGTCCTAATTAATGAATAGTTTATATCGCCCATTAAATCTAACTATAGTCATTTTTTGTGTGACTTTTTTTCCTCCATGGTTACATGATTCTTCTTGTCTCCCTCCCCTCTTCCCCACCTCTCCCAGGTGACAAGCAATCACACTGGGTTATAGGTGTATTATCACTCAAAGCCTATTTCTATATTATTCATTTTTGTAATAGAGTAATCTTTTAAAACCAAAACCCCAAATCCTATACCCATACAAACAAGTGATAAATCCCATGTTTTCTTGTGAATTTCTACTCCCACAGTTCTTTCTCTGGACGTGGATAGCATTCTTTCTCATAAATCCCTCAGAGTTGTCCTGGATAATTGTATTGCTATTAGTAGCAAAGTCAATCACATTTGATTGTCCCACCATGTTTAATTATTGTGTGTAATGTTCTCCTCATTTCACTGGGCATCGGTTCATGTAGGTCATTCTAGCTCTTATAAAAATGTATCAGTTCATCATTCCTTATAGCACAATAGTATTCTATCACCATCAAATAGCACAATTTGTTCAGCCATTCCCCAATCAAGGGACACCTCATTTTCCAATTTTTTGCCACCACAAAAAGCACAACTATGAATAATTTTATACAAACAGATCCTTTCCCATTTTTTAAAAATCTCTTTGGGATACAAACCTAGTAGTGGTATTGCTGGATCAAAGGGCATGCATTCTTTAAAGCCCTTTGCAGCCCATTATATCTAGGCAGCCCAAACATGATTTTCTTGCCATCAACAACCCCCCATATCACACACACACTCCCCCAACTGGCCTATTCCTTTTCCCTATTTGGAATTTGTTGTTTTCTTTATTGAGTCATTTCAGTGGCATCCAACTCTTTGTGACCCCATTTGGGGTTTTCATGACAAGGATACTGTAGTGGTTTGCCATTTCTTTCTCCAGCTCATTTTCCAGATGAGCAAAATGAGGCAAACAGAGTTAAATGACTTGCCCAGGATTACACAGCTAGTGTCTGAGGTTAGATTTGAATTCAGGTCTTCTTGACTCTTTACTGCGACACCTAGCTTCTTTTTCCTGTCAGTAACACTTTTTACCTTGTACCATACCTACTTATGAATGGCCGTGCCCACTCTGACCTCTTTTATTAGACTGAAAGTTTTTGAGAACGAAGACTGTCATTTTCCATCTTTCATCATGTGTTATATGCTGAGCACATAAAATCCATTTCATAAATTGAATGAGGCCAAAATCAAATTGAATCAACTGGAAATCAATGCAGTGTGGAAGGAAAAAGGAAAATGAGAATAAAAGACTTTTTTAGGGAAGAAAATAGTAAAAAGAGGATGACTCAAAGATGTCTGAAAAGAGACAGCTACCCACAGAAATAACATATCACCTCTGGCAGGCCTCTCCTTGAGGAGTCAAACCCAAGATGACAACATTTCTTATTTGGGGCCTGGCCTCATGAAGTAATCAAGGGTCATCAATCGATCCCCCAGGTGCCACATACAATTACCCAGACATTGTGGAGAATCACTGGAGTTCTGAGAGGAGAACAGTTCACTGTGGAGGAAGCACAATACTAGCAGGAAATAACACTGGAAGGAAACTGAGTGGAACAGGAGAAGAAAAGCACAATATGAACAACAGATGAGCTGGGGAGCCTTTGACTTACATTAGCTACCAACTGGGAAGCCAGCAAAGGGATGACCTTTGTCCTCTTTAAAATTCCTCACTCCACTTCAGCTCTCTGAATTGAAAAGTAAAGGCCATTTAAAAACCACGCTCTGTGGGCATGATTTCAGAAGGATCCAACTTTCTTCCAGAAAGAGATATGGCCCATCAGACCGTCCATTGGGCTACATTGTACAGGGGGCAGGGTTCCTCTCATTCCTGCAATCAGGGCAGTTTGGGCACTATAGGCATGAGCCTGGATCCAGCAAGTTCTGATTAAATGAACCAGACCAACATAGTATTTAGGGGGTCACTAATTTTTAAGTATAATCTCAAAACATATAAACTGTATTTAAAAAACAAACAAACAGAGATGTGGCTGATATCTGTGGCTATATCACAGAACCAAAGGCATTGATGGGGCAGTTGACAGGACACCAACCTTGGAGTCAGGTAGATCTGGGTTCCAATACTACCTCTGAAACTTATTAGCTAAGCAAGTATGGGTAAATCACTCAGTTACAACCCCCCCCAGGATACACCATAATATCATAAGCTATAGAAGAAATGCCCATTTAATGGGTAGAGGGAATCTTCTCACTGGGAGTTCTCTATACCAATGAAATCATCTGTCTGGAACAGTACAAATTTCCAAAGCTTATTCATCTGGTGAAGTCACAGCCCTAAAATATATCATCACTCCCATGGGGAAAAGTCCCTTGATAGCATTCATTGAAATAACAATTTAAAATTTAAAAATAACACTAAAATCCTGTAAGTTATTTGAAAGACATCACTTCTTTGATGTGGTGATACAGGAAAGTGATCCCTCCCACCTCAAAAGTTCTTACAGCATTTGGTCTAGCTCTCTTTTGTCAGTCACTTTGTTCCTTGCACCATACCTGTTCTTCTTCCCTGCTTCTACCTCTTCCCCAACATGTCTAAAACTTGAACTCATCGTTTTTTCCACTAGACTACTCCTCCTTAATTTCTCCATTTCTGTTTAATAGTAACAACATTCTCCCAGTCTCCCAGAATCATTTCCCCTTAAAACCAATCGGTAATCATATCCTATTGATTCATCCTTTATAGTGCCTCTCATATTCATCCCTTTCCTTCCACTCCCAACCTTAACCACCCTAATCCAGGGCCTCCACCCCTCAGACATGAATTGCTGAAATAATTTCCCAACTGGTCTCCATCAATTGACTTTGTTCCTCTTCTGGTTAATTCATCCCTTGTACCATTTCCAGATGAATCTTTCAATAACATTGCTTTCAATTATGTTGGCGCCTGATTTAGAACATTCTATGTCTTCCTATTGCTTATCCCATTAACCTCAGCATCTTCAGCAGAGCGTTCAAGGTTTTCCATACACCAGTCTCATTTTAAACTGCTCCCTAAGACAAGCCCTCCTCTTCAGTCAGGCTGTTATGACTGTATCCTACAACCAAAGACTTCATTCTCCCCTTTGTGCTTTTGCCCAAACTGTTTCTCCTCCCATTATCAGCTTCACCATTACTCTCACCACCTACACTGTCTGCCTGACTCCTACTCCCCTCAGTGGAAGTATTAAGCCCTTAAGACTTCCCACCAGTTGTGAATTGATCCAATCATTCTGGATGGCAATTTGGAACTATGCCCAAAGGGTGCTAAAAGACTGCTGGCCCTCTGACCCAGCCATACCACTGCTGGGTTTATACCCCAAAGTGATCATAAGGAAAAAGACTTGTACAAAAATATTTATAGCCACGCTCTTTGTGGTGGCGAAAAATTGGAAAATGAGGGGATGCCCTTTGATCAGGGAATGGCCGAACAAGTTGTGGTATCTGTTGGTGATTGAATACTATTGTGCTATAAGGAATGATGAACTGGAGGAATTCCATGTGAACTGGAATGACCTCCAGGAACTGCTGCAGAGTGAAAGGAGCAGAACCAGAAGAACTTTGTACACAGATACTGATACACTGTGGTACAATCGAATGTAATGGACTTCTCTACTACCAGCTGTGCAATGACCCAGGACAATTCTTATGAGAAAGAACACTATCCATATCCAGAGAAAGAACTGTGGGAGCAGAAATACAGAAGAAAAACAATTGCTTGGTCACATGGGTCGATAGGGATATAATTGGGGATGTAGACTCTAAATGATCACTCTGGTGCAAATATCAATAATATGGAAATAGGTCTTGATCAATGATACACGTAAAACCCAGTGGAATTGCATATCGGCTATGGGAGGGGATGGGGGAGGAGAAGGAAAGAACATGGATCTTGTAACCATGGGGAACTATTCCAAATTAATTAATTAAATAAAGTTTCCCAAATTAAAAAATAAATAAAAATATATTTTGAATATGAAAAAAAAAAGACTTCTCACCTTCATCAAGCCTCCCCTACTTCGAGCTTAGCTTCTCTGACTTTCTACAGTATTTAAAGAGCATGTCAGACAAATCTAGCTTTAGAGCTAGAAGAGAACTTTATGGTCATTTAGTCCAGCCACTTCATTTTACAGACAAGGATACCTCGTCCCATAGAGGTTAAGTGAGGTATCCAAGGCCATCTAATGAGTGGAAACCCAGGGCTTCTGACTCCAAAATCAGGGCTCATTCCACTCTACCACACTGAGCTGAACTGACTATATATTATATTTGGATCATAGGCCTAGAACTAGAAGGGACTTTTGAGATCTAGTCCAATCTAGTCCTCACTTTACAGATGAGGAAACCCAGGCCAGAGAGATTAAGTGACTTGAATAATATCACAATAAACTGAAAAGCTAAAATTTGAACCCAGGTCCTCTGATGCCAGAGCCAGTGTTCTTTATAATATTATATTGTTCCCCAGTTTTGTCTTGTTGTTTTTGTTTGTTTGTTTGTTTGTTTCCCCCATGTAGTATTTTCCTGACTAAAAGGTACTTAGTTTCAGGACAGGACCTACCCTCTACTGTGCAGAGCGCTGCACATACTCCTTCCCTGATGGTGTGGGGCAGGAAGTCTTCTTCAACTCTAGCCCCTCAGTTAAACAAACAGAACACAATGCTGTCAAGTAAAGGTTATTTTTATTTGGGTTGTAGAGTGTAAATACGAACCAGATTTGGAAGAATAGAATGTAACAGTTCAGTAGAGTTGCTAGAAACTATCCTGGAGTTAACAACGGCAGAATTTTTTTTTGTTATTTTTTGTTCTCTTTGTTCTGGAATTTTGATGGGTGGGGTAGGCTTACAAAGAAATCCACCCTTCCTTCTCACTCACAATACATCTGCTTCAGACAACAGAGACCTATAGACTCTGACTTTTCTGTTTGTCTTCCACACCAATTTGTGGCTGTCTAATTCTTTCCTAGCCTCTTCGTTTTGTTAACCCATTCAGCACCTAGTCTGTAGGACCTCACCTCTCGATATATGGAGTAGCACCAGATGAATTGTTGGAATAATAGAAATGTATTGACACAGAAAGTGATTTCCCACTCTCTTCGTGGCACAGGAGTGCTAACCAAGCCAGCCCGTGAGCCTGCGCCTTGGGGAGATTTCAGAGAGAGAAAACAAGTGGCAAGGCTGAAGTCTGTTACATTGCAACATCAGCACACCTGGTATTCGAAACAAACAGCAATAGAAAAAGCAGTAGGCAAAACCGCTATCCAACTCACAGAGTGGATCGAGCATTTTTTAGAGCCCCGAGATATATAGATTCTGACTGTGCAGAATTCTGTCCCCTCTGCGGCATACTGCCCATGCAATATCATCAGAAATGGTCACAGACAATAATACATTATTATCACAGACGAGTTATACGGCTGTCTAAGAACAAGCGAGGATATAGGAGGTTTTCTTGTCACCCAGATGGTAGGGTATGAAATTGCTGCTGAAGTAACAGTCTAGGCACTTGAAATATTATTGTTAGATTGTTAAAAACTAAATAAATTAACATATATAGAATAAAATAAATACATAATTTAAAAAGCTTTTTTTTTCTTTTTTACAAACAAAAAGATCTGTTAAATTATTTTTCTATGTAGGTAAAGTCCCAAAGTTCAATGTTCTGGGGCTTGCAGTCTTTCACAGTTAGCTCATCAAACATACAGTTGGAGAGTCCAAAAAGCAGATTTCTCCGTGACTACTGTAGTGCTTGGCTTTTTAGTGCTTCTTTTTTTTTTCCTGTTTTCCTTCATTCTAAAGCCCACAAATCTTTCCTTCTTCTTCAGTCAAAGACTTTTAGAGCATATGGAATTTTACTGGCATTTTAAATCCAAAAGATAAATGCATAAACAAACTTCTATTGGGGGAAGGGGGGAAAGGACATCATTGTCTCTTTCTTTTAGCCTTTTTCCTTTCCAGATTCCCTTTGACATAATCTGCTTGGCACTTGGAGGCTCTGGCATTTTGACGAAATTGTTGTAGAGGCCTGGTTGAGACATCAGCTTGGGACGAAGGTCTCTTCATCTTCATGGATGTTTGGGAAATGCCTCCAGTCGCCAAAGTTTACAGCTATGTGTCTGTGTCTTCTCAGGAGGTAGCACATCCCAGCTGATACCTGAAGCCCAACAAAAAAGGATTAATTTTCTAATGTTTCTTGAGTTCAATGTTATAATCTGTTGGGGGTGCGGGGTATTTGTTGTTGACATTTCATTTTTGTTGTGGGTTAGGAGACAGCTACACCAAAATTTCTACTAGTGAGAGTGAAAGAAGAAATAGGTTTTCAAATGTTGAAATAAAAAAGAAAGCTGAGGTCCATGAGTCATAGTATTCCTACTGTTGCATCTCTCTATTTTATCCTAAACAACTCCAAAGAACCTACCCTTCAGCACTGATCAAGCAGTTCTATCCTGGGAAGTAATATTATTTGACAGAAAGAGCCTGACTAGTGCTCAAATCACAGCTTTGCCATTTACTAGCTACATGACCTTAGGCAAATCTTGTACCCTTTATAAGCTTCAGTTTCCTAACCTATAAAAATGGAAATAATATTTGTCCTAACGATCTCATAGATGCCTGTGAAGGTAAAATGAGATATGGGCATCTAGGTGGCACAGTGGATAGAGTGCCAGCCCTGAAGTCAGGAAGACTTGAGTTCAAATTTGACCTCAGGCACTTAATTGCTATGTAACTCTGGGCAAGTCACTTAATCCTGCCTGCCTCAGTTTCCTCATCTGTAAAATAAGCTGCTGAATAAAATTGAAAACTCTAGTATCTTAGCCAAGGAAATCCCAAATGGAGTCACAATGAGTTAGAACATGACTGAAAAACAACTGAATAATAAAAAAAAAAATGAAATAGGAAGTTTCTAAAAGTCCTCTGGATCTACAAAATGCCATTCAAATGTGAATGACTAGGAAGAGGACTGTGACACACTAGAAAGAACCCCCACTTTGGATTCAGAAGACTTGGGTTTGAATTTCAACTCTGCCATTTGGGACATAGTTCTTAATAAAGGACTTACCTCTTAATCCATATCTACTTGTGTGACCTTAGGCAAATCACTTAACCTCTCTCCATGCCTCAGTTTCTCTATAAAATGAAGGGGTTGGCCTGGGGGGGGGGGCTCTAAAGTCTCTCCCTTCCAGTTCTAAGTCTGTGACCTATTTCTGTAGAGCAACTCTGCTACTTTAGAATTTACCTCCGAAGGGGAAATTCCAGCTAGAGTTGAAACAGATTGCAGAGGGGGATGGGAAAGAAGTAGGGGAGACAGATGTCAGGGGAAAAAAAATGGAACAGGAGCCAAAGGACAAGAATTAGAAAGACTTAAACTGAAGTTGGGAGCATTTTCCAGGAGTAAATGAAGAAGCTTAAGTTAGAGAAGGAAGATCATTCTGAATTGGAAATGTGGATTATAAGATAGCACATGTATAACTTGATTGAAAAACGTCATAAAACAAATGTTGACTATATGTAATTGGGAATTAAAATATAATTTAGAAAAGAAGAAGAAACACCATTTCTGCCAGCTAACAGATAGATGAGACAAACATCCGGATCTGAAATCTCCTAAAGCAGGAATCCCTAACCTGGGGTCTGCAAGTGTTCATTAGTAGACTTCAGGGATGGGAAATCAACTACAGCTTTATTTTAACTAAGCCCTGAGACAGCATTTCTTTCAAGCATGACATTTTTAAAGAAAACATGATTCTGAGAAAGGGTTCACCAGACCGCTGAAGAGGTCCAAGACATTTAAAAAAAAAAAAAAAAAAAAAGGTTAAGAAACTCTGTCCTAGAACAACTCAGAAAATCAGAGCCTACACTTCCCAGCTGTGTGACCCTGGGCAAGTCACTTAACCCTCATTGCCTACCCTTACCACTCTTCTGCCTTGGAGCCAATACACAGTATTGATTCCAGGATGGAAGGTAAGGGTTTAAAAAGAAAAGAAAAGAAAATCGGAGACCCAGCAGTTGTCTTAAAAATCAGAAAAACAGCTAGATCACTGAGTGGGTCTAACCCTGCCCCTAGGACAGATGCTAGGATTATTACCGTAAACACTCAGGATTTCCATCAATGGGCACCAGGAGTCCCCAGCTTAACTTTCTCTTCACTTTCTACATCATAAACTCCTCTCTTATGGTACCTAAAGAAGAAAAACAAACTTCGTGAGCAGTAAACCCAAAGACCAATCATCCATCTCTAGGAAGAGAAAAAGGCCCGGGCCTACTTATTTTTTAGATTTCTTTCTATTGTTTTCATTTCCATGGAGAGAAGGAGAAACTGAAGTCCAGAGAAAAGATATAATTTCGGCTAGAAGCTGCACCAAGTACATCTTCAAGGTACTAGACTCTCTGCCTCTCAGAAAAGCACAAATATTTACAAGTTATTCAAAGACCCTCCTGGCAAAGGTTCGACTGCCTTTGATGGAAGGTGACTTTGGCTAGGAGGGGGTTATGAGATCAGGTTAAACTCTGCTAGCCCATGCCCTGACTATTCAGCAACAATTCTGATATCACCAAAACAGGGTCAAAACTTGGAGAGAAGGGGCAGCTAGATGACACAGGGGATAGAGCCACACCTGGAGTCAGGAGGACCTGAGTTCAATTCTGACTTAAGATACTTCCTGGCTGTGTGACCCTGGGCAAGTCACTTAACTCTATTTTCCTGGCCCTTGCCCTTCTATCTTAAGGTTATTACTAAGACAGAAAAGAAGGGGTTTATTTTAAATTGGGGGGTGAAGATGAGATAGAGAGAACAGTGGGTGGAATTTGCAAGGAAATTACGTTATAAGTGGTTTGATAGGGCACATAAAAATAGAGGAAATTCTCTGGAGGAGAGGCAAAGGTTCTAAGCTGGTAGGTTTTGAATTGTATGCCAGTAACTGAGTTTATCTCTCCCCAGGGGAGAAGAGGTTAGGACTTTTGACTTATAAAGGCAACAGAGCAATAAGCGTGGGGGGTGGGGGGTGGCCTAGCTTATCTGCAATGGGAGGCAGAGGGCTCAGATCAGATAGGATTTCTATCCCCTCTCATCCCTTCAGCAGCACTCCAGGCTACCCTTGCAGATGTTCATGGTAGAAGCCAGAGACGACTTAGTAGAAGTACCCTCAATGATTCAATTCCTAAAACCCCACCAATGGCTCTCCACAGCTTTCCATCCTTTTAGAGTCTAAAGTTTAGACAGACTATAAATAATGTTTAACCTGGAGAAGAGAAGACTCGAGGAGAATACGACAGTCACCTCTGACTGCAGAAGGGGACCTAGACTGTTTAGTTTGGTCCAAAGGGCAGAGCAAAGAGCAATGAGCAGAAGTTTCAAAAAGGGGAAATTAAGCTCTCCAAACTAAAATAGGCTGTCTCTGGAAGCAATGCCCTCCTTTTCACTAGAAGTCTTCAAACAGGGAGGGAAGAGAGGGAACAAGCATTTAAATGGCATCTATAATGTGGCATCATACCTTTTACAAATATTATCTCATTCAATCCCCACAAGAGCTCTGGAAGATAGCTGTTATTTTTATCCCCATTTTACAGATGAGGAAACTGAGGCAGATAGGTTAAGTGATTTGTTCAGGGTCACATAGGTAGTAAGTATCTGAAGCCATATTTGAACTCAAGTCTTCCTGACCCCCAGCCCAGGGCTCTATCTACTGTACCACCTAGCTGCAGAAAGGCTAGATGACCATTCTTCAGGTATGCTGTGATGGTGGTGGTGGGATTCTTTTGGGTTTGTGACTTTGACTAGATGGTCATTGAGAGCCATCTAGGGTTCCTTTAAACTCAAATTCTTTGATTTTATTTATAACCACAAGTAGAACATAGCTAAGACTTCTTACCTGAACATGAGCAGCCCAGCAATGATAAGGAGACAGACTGAAGAGAGCACTACCGCCACCACTGCCAAAATTGTTGTGTGGTCATAGCCATATAAGGGGTTTTCCACGGGAAGAGTCAGTCCATGGCACCGCTCTCCATGATATCCTGTTTGGCAGCTGGCGGAGGAAGAGAACAACAACTTGGTATGGTTAGGGACTAGGTCCAATTGTTTGGGTTTGGTTCTCTCTCCTTTTTGGTGCCCACAGGATGGGGGGAGAGTTGGACTATAGAGACCAAGGGCCAAATGTGCCCGAACTTCAGGATTTTCACCAGCATTTCAAGAATACATGTATAGCAGGGCCATTACATTTTCATCTAGCCCAAACTGGTTTTTAGTTTAGATAGGATTACAGAGCCAGAAGAGGAGAAAGAGAGAAGGGAATAAGCATTTATATAGTACCTACTACGTGCCAGGCACTGGGCCAAGTACTTTATAAATATTATCTCATGGGATCTTCACAGCAATCCTACAAGGCAGGTGCTATTGTTATTCCCATTTTACAGTTGATGAAACTGAGACAGATAACCTGCCGGGGGTTGCGGGTGGGTGGGTGGGGTGGCACAACTAGGAAGTATCTGAGGTCACATTTGGACTCGGGTTTCCTCAACCACAGGCCCTCAGTTCCATCCATTGCACCACCTAGCTGCCCTCTTCCAACTAGAAGAGACCTCAGAGGTCATCTAGTTTATAGATGAAAGAGTTATCTTACCCAATGTCCTAAGTGTCAGAGGTGGGAGTTGAACTAAAGGATTCTGGCTCTAAAGCCAGGATTCCTTCTAATACATGTGCCTTCATTTCAAGCTTTAAATTCAGAAGATCTGTGTTTGAATCCCATTGCAATTACAATTTATTATTTGTGTGACCTTGGACAAATTACTATACCTCATCTGGAAAATGAGGTAGTTATGCTACTATAAAGGGCCCTTTCGGCTCTAAATTCTATGGTCATATAAACAAGACTTCTGCTCCTGCATTCAGAAGTATTTGGTGCTTCCAGATCTCCAGTGTGGATTTGATTCCCATCCTCATTCCCCCATTCTTATCAAGGCTTATCCTCCATTTTTCCCTTTTTGGCTCCTTCAGAGCCAAGTAGGATTTGGAGAAGAGAAGACACAAAGATAAGAGGCTTTGTACTTTTTCCCAGGGTCTGTTGGCTTTTCCTGGTTTCAATTTACTGGGCAGATGGTAGTGTGAGTGTATATATGGGTACATGATTTAGGGTTTAGGCTTTAAAAAATCACTTTATAGCAAAAATTAATAATATGGAAATAGGTGTCAAGTAATAACATTCGTACAACCCAGTAGAATTGCTTGTTGGCTCTGGGAGTGGGGAAGGAAGAGGAAGGGCAAGAAAATGAATCATGGAAACATGGGAAAATATTTTAAAATTAAAATTTTAAAAAAAGATGGTGGTGTGAGGACAGAAATCCCTAGGTTTGTGGGAGATTAAAGTCCAAGAACACATGTCTGGCTGCTCCTTGGGCCCTTAGAAGTCCTCTGTCCCCTGGCTAGTGTAGCTTCCTAGGAGGGTGTGTCTAGGTTGATGTGGGAAGCATGTGGATAGCTGGCATCCTCACCCTATCCACAGAGCTACCAGTGACAGGAAATGCCTACTATGTCAGAGTCTTGAGGTTGGCCCTAGATTTTTGCCTTCAAGGGGCAATGGAGGGTGGAGAAAGCAGCTCTCTAGAATCCATAGCCCTGGCCCAGCCAGGATTGTAAGGATTCCTAGCTGGGCAATTAAGCTGCCCAGAGAGAAATGGGTTCTGGATTTTTCTGGGACTCAGTCCGATTTCTGTTTGTGATCCTCTTAACTGCAATTATCATGTAAATAATGAAGGAGAGAATGTTGTGGCAGGTGTCTGGGAGTGACTTATCCCCTCTATGGCTCCACCTGGCTTTAATAACTTCTTTCCCTCCAAGATATTGGTAGTACCCAACAGGGCCTGAGGTCTTAGGGGCTGTTTTGTGGGGCAGCTCTGGAGACCTAGGAGATTTTTGCTTATTATATGATGAATTCTGAAGTGATTGAGCTCATATCCTTCAAGGAGGGGAATCTCAGAGTTGCAAATGGTTTCACAGGTTCATTCTATACCTGAATTGGAAATTACCTCAACAAAGCCCCTGACCAATAGTCACCCATCTTTGGCATGAAGACCTCCTGTTCTTGGGTACTCACTACTCCCTGAGACAGTTCGTTCTTATATACAGATTGCTCGAGCTTTCGGAAATTCCCTAAATCTGCACCCCCTCTCCCCCTGCAACTTCTGCTCATTACTTCTCTTTTGGTTTGGGCCCTGAGAAGAGAACTAATTTATTCCCTCTTTTATACAACAGCCCTTTGGTTATTGTCATCCTGTAGGGTGTAATTACCTTTCCTGATTTATCTGAACCCCACCTGTCTCTCCTGTATCAGGCCCCTCTATACCCTCACCCAGAAATAAACTCAACCCTCTCCTTAGCTCATTTGTATTTTCAACTTCCATTCCCCCTTGCTCCTCCTCCACAACTCCCCAGACTATTAATAGGTTTATTACTTTGCCAGAAGCAGTTTTGTTTGAGTTCTCCCAGTTTCCCCTTAGTATAGACCTGAGCCAAGACAAAGGCCTAGATAAAGACTTGGCCTCTGGACATAAGGAAACAGAGGGCCCTGCTGGTTTTAAGCATCAGATCATCTCTTGTGGCCAAAGAGTCTCACAGAACAAAACAAACAGACCAACAGACATTTCTCTTCCCTGGCCTGATCACACAGAAATGAGAAATATCGATTAGTTTACCTGGACTGAAAACAAGACAAAAGGCACAGAGCTCATGTTAGATCTTCTTCCCTCACCACCCTCCCCAGAAAGCAAGAGGTAACTCTAACTCCAATCAAATCCCAATTCCAATCAAAGGAGAGAATATTCGTAGAATGCCTGGCAAAGCACAGGCACTATACAAAAGTATATTCCTTTGTGTTCAATCCCACCTTTCCCCATTGCCTGAATATATCAGGTTGGAGCTTGGACAGGGAACAGAAATCAGCATGCAGAGCTTGGGCTGCTAGACAGCCCTAGTAGGAAGAGTTACAAGGATTGTGGCAGGCTTTCTTTCCTGTGCTGGCTGATTTTCTAGATCTAGAGAGGGTTCCGACAACACTTGCTGACAACTGCTCTCTGGGAAGAAGTCTGTTTCTCATTCAGGCTGCAGAGATGGGAGATTCCTCCCTTCTGCGCAGGGATTTCTCCAGGTTGGCATGAGAAACAAGAAGACAGCTCATTGCACACATCCCTTCTGAAGCTGCTGTAAGAGAGCCTGATTTCCACCTCCAAGACCAGCTAGTGACATAGCTTGATATCACACAGTCAGGGGTCTCTCCATTTCCCGGATGAGAACTCTTGGATGTCTGAAGGACTGACAACCCAAGCATCAGAAACTACCCAACTACTGGGTTTTCAGACTGGCATTTCCTGGGGAAAGGGACAACAAGGTATCACACATCTGGCCTGCACGTGTTTGTGGAATGGGGGTCAATGAGAGGGTGGGATAAGCAGGGCATACATTTTCTCCCTATTCCCTTTCTGGTGCCCTCTTGCCAACCTCCACAAAGTAGTCTGGTACTATGTCTGATCACGGGAGACACTGGGCAGAATTTCAAGGATTTATTCTCCCAGAAAAAGTATGAGCAATTCAGGTTGCTCCCTGGTCTTGGGTACATGACCCCTTGTATCCTGTGGGGAGTCTGATTCTGTCTTCCTATTATTGCCCTCTTCCCCTTTTCCTGTGAGACGAAAATGAGCTCTCTAGACTTCTAAGTCCTTCACCTAACCCTCTCAGGTAGCTTACTCAGATGATAGAAATAAAAATCTGCATCAGAGCCATGAGATTCAGTTACATAATCCCTCTCTGCCCCCATCCTGAGTCAAAAGGATAATAATGTAAACACCCTAATATACCCACTCCCCCTCCTTTTCAGACACCTCCCCACCCGACTCCTGGCTCACACATTGGAGGGAGATGAGCATATCTCCAAACATGTGGGTCCATTCTAAGCATCTGGGGGCGGGATCAAGTGTCCTGCCCTGAGCCAGCCACTCAAACTCTGCACATTCCTCCTGTGCTGTGTCCCATTTTCAGAGCTCATCTTACAGTAGAGGCAAGAGCTACTCAGGGCATCAGAGGTGCATCTTCCACCCTCTGTCAGGGCATAAACCCAGGCCCTGTCAGGTATGACCATGACTGGGAAAGTGGGAGAAAGAGACCAGCAAAGCCAGGTCAAGCCATAGAGGGAGTCAAGCAAAACCCCAGAGTCAGTCAGACACCTTCTGTGATACTAGTACCTACATGACAATTGTGTTAAAAGATCGCCCCAGAAAAAACTAGAACCTATCTCTTTGAGGACAATTAGGATTCCTCACAATCCTAGCTAGGGTCACAAATGCCCTCTGGCTATGTGGATGAAAAAGTCTTTGCTACTAATTTCTATGTGTCTGGGGTCAACTCTGGATTCTTGGGAACTGTTACCCCACCCCCCACCCCTCATTGCCCCTTAAAGGCAGAAGTCTAGGGCCAACCTCAGGACTCTGACATAGTAGGCATTTCCTGTCACTGGCGGCTCTGTGGATAGGGTGAGGATGCCAGCTATCCACATGCTTCCCACATCAGCCTAGACCTACCCTCCCCAGCAGCCACGCCAGCCAGGGGACAGAGGGCTTCTAAGGGCCCAAGGAGCAGCCAGCCATATGTTCTTGGATACCCATCTCCTCTCCACCACAGCCCCCAGGTTCCCACATATGCCCAGTAAATCAGAAAAAGGAGCTAGAGGGAAAAGCAAGTTCCCTTGGGCAGGGAATAAAGTTTCTGTCTCAGTCCCTCAAATTTTGCCCCTTCTCTTCTCCAAATCTTGCCAGTCTCTGGAAAGATGGGTGGAGGAACGTGAGAGAGAACACACTGAGATTAGAAGAGGAGATAGTGGAGAACAAAGACCACAATGGAGACTAGGAAATGTTAGACTCTTCTCATCTAATGCTGCAGGTTACTTGCAGTGACCAGCTTGGGATTGTGCTGGGAATGGGAGGAAAGGGAGTGGGCCCAAGTCTCTAGCAGCAGAGCGGAGGGCCTGACATCCAGCAGGCCAAAGCATCGGACCAGTTTAGCTTGGGGAGAGGCATGGCCAAATTCCTGGCTGGAAGCCAATTCTTGTGCCCTTACTGCTACTGTCTCTCCCCCTGGCTGATTTAAATTTTAGATTTAAATTAGGTAAGAAAATACATATTCCCTGGCTATTCCTGAATCCTACAACCCCCTGACTGCTAGTGGAGACCTAGAAGGCATTTAAAGGAAAGGTATTCACATGTACAACTAAGGACCTACAAACTAAAAAAGAAAGGTAGAGACTTAGGATTTGTCTTCCTAGCTACAAGGCATGGGAAATGTGGTAGCCTTAAAAAGCAAATTGAATTGTAGCAATTAGAGATAAATGAGACTTATTGAATCAGCTGAATACCCTCTGTGGAGTTAGCTGGCAGATCCCTCCCAAATGCCTTCTCCTGGCCTTATTTTAAAGTCTTTCATGAAATGAGGCTTCTTCCATTGCTTTTCCCTGACTCTTTGTGCTCGCCCCTGGAACACAGGAGACATTATTTCCCCAGGAAGATAGTGGTATGATCCCTCTCTGTGCTGGGCTTCACTCAGCCCCCACATTCCATCTCTGAGCCCAAATCCCAGATAGCTCCTTGAGGCTTCCACAAGGGAGAACTCAAATGTTGCATGACTGAGGGTGAGGCACCCTTAGGATTCATTTATATTTCCTATTAATTCTGCACACAGGAAATACTTTCTTAACTCAAATATTCCCAAAGGCAAATGTTTCCTTGCCTTTCCAGTAGCCCCACCAAGTTCTTTCTTTTCCTTAAACTCCCATCCTCAGTTTGAAGGAGAGGGCTGTACTCATCTCTGCAGTGTCCAGTCACCTGGGATCATTGATTTAGATCTGGAAAGGGCTTGTGTGGTTATCTAATCCAACTCCTTTATGTACAGGTGAGGAAACAGAGGAAACAGAGAAGTAAAACAGTTTGCCCAAGGTCACACAAGGCAAGTGGCAAGGCCAGGTTTTGAAGCCTAGTTCTCAGTACCCAAGTATACTTTGGCCCATACATAGTCCTGACTCACATGTCCTCACAAAGATACATACATGCAGGCTATGAAGGCCAGAAAGTGAGTTGGGGCAGCACTTTCATCGATCCCTTCTGGAGGGAAGACCCCGTAACTCTTTTCTATTCTGGTAGTGGTGAAGGGGGAGGAGGGGAAAAGAGAGCCAGGCTTCCAACACCAGTTTCTTAAGCCAGATAAATTAATTTCTGGGGAAGTATGAAGCATCCAAAAGGATGCCAGGACGTCACAGAAGCCTGCGGTCCAGGAAATTGCATCCAAATAGGAGGCCCTTCTGCTGACTAAAAATACTCCCCTCCTCCCCATTTCCGTTCTGTGAGAAACTGTGAATTCGAGGAACAGCACTGGGAAGGGGCATAGGTGACAAGTTTCCCCAGAGTGTCAGGGGTTAACACTTACTGGCAGGATGGCTTTCGGAGTTCTTTCACATATCTGCATGCTCCATGGATGCAAAAGTCTTTGTACTTCCTCAAACAGGGGTCTCTCTTCCGTCCCATTCCCTTGCCTTTTCTTCTCTTCTTCCCATTTTCTTCCTTGCTTGGAGTGACCAGAGCTTGTGGTTTGGTAGAGAATGCAACTAGAAGAACAAAAGAAATGGGGTCCCTGTCAGGTGTCTGACTTTCCAGAAGAAATGGTATTAAGATACATCTGAAAGAAATGACTTCTCCCACCTAGGTTTGTGGACCCTTAGTTCATGGTTACTCTCCAAGATGTCAGAAAAATTGATCTGAGGTTTTTCTTTTTTTGTTTTTTTGTTTTTGCAAAACTAAAGAGGGAATTACTGAATCTATTTCTCAAGGAGATCAGGGGAAAATGAAAAGAACCTATATTTTCCAAAATATTTATAGCAGCTTTCTTTGTGGTGGCAAAAAACTGGAAACTGAGGGAATGTCCATCAATTGAAGAATGGCTGGACAAATTGTGATATATGATTGTGATGGAACACTACTGTGTCATACAAAATGAGAAGCAGATTAAAATTTTTTAAAACTTAGAACTACATGAGATGAGTAAAGCGTGAAATGAGTAGAACCAAGGGAACATTATATACTGCTACAGATTTAATATTTGAAGAATAACTTGTGAATGATCACCTCCAGAGAATGAACTAGGAAATGGAAATATGTAAGACGTAATCTATATAGTTTGCCAGATGATACCTTCTGTGGTATGGGAGGGGAGGGGAAGGTGGAATAAGTAGATTGATTAATTTTTTAAAAACTAAAAGGGACATAGAGACAGGGAGACAGAAGCAAGGCATTTCATAAGCCCTTACTAGGGGATCACACACTTCAAACATGCAAGCTTCCATCCGGTGAGTACAACAGATTGGGCAATTCTGCCAACCATGTTCTACCCCCACCCCCATCCTTGGGGAACTCAGAATTGCAATTGATTCTATTTTGTCCTATATTAGCCTCATTTCCCGAAGCGAACACGATGACCTACTTCCAGGGGAAGAGCGTCAGAAAAGGAAGCTGCCTTTTCCTGGGAGGGCATTTGAGGAAGAGAATAAGGAGCTTTTTAAAAATAAATGGCCACTGTCTTCGAACTGTTCAGCCTCCAACAATAATCAGTTCTCAAAGGAACATGCTCCTCGTTGAAGGGCACCGGCTTGTTATTGGTGCTAAGAAGCAAAGAAGGAACTTCAGCATTGTGGTCAAAGTCAGTAGACTGGCTGTCTTGATCAGGATTTTGCTTTTCTAGCCTTGAGCAAAATGTAGGGTGTCCCAAAAGTCTTAGTACAGTTTTAAGCTGTAATGGCTTGAAAATACACAAAGGCTTTAGGGATACCCTATATTTGCTCTTCTCCATCTCTTTTCTTCCTTTCCGATTCCCTCTCTAGTTCATTAGCAAGCCTCAAAGGTTCATTCTCATTCCTCCTTAAATGCTCCTATTTATAACACTCGTAGGCCTAGGAGGAAAAATATATACAAAGGGCAGAGGGATGGAAAATGAAGGAAATGACCAGAAGAGGCTGGGGGTGTTTTTAAGGTTGGAACAGCAGCAAAAGGAGCAATGAGAAAAATCAGCCTTGTTCCATGCTTCCAGCTGGGGCTGGCAAGGCACTCCCCACTCACTGATTAGTGCAGGAGTCTGACCTACATCCTTCACCCAATCCCAGGGTCTGGAAAGAGTGATCTGCTCCATGCGTCTCCCACCGTACACATCTGCCATACATATGTTAAGTGGAAGAATCAATCCCACCGATTCTTGTCATTGAAAAGCTTAGGATGGGGAGGGCAAAGATCACAGGGTTTCCAGAAAAGAGGAGTCCCAGCACAAAGACCAAAATCTAGAGCTAGAGAAATGGAGATGGGTGGTAGTAGCAGCAGAAGGAAGAAACCACAGCTAGTACCAAAACTGAGGTCCTATATTTCCCCTGTCTCCTAGTCTCTGCTTCCCTCTGGAGCAAGAATTCTTAACCTTTTTTGTGTCATAGACCCCTTGGGAGGTCTGGTGAAGCCGATGAACTCTTTCTCAGAATGTTTACATGCATAAAATAAAATACATAAGATTACAAAGAAAAATTTTGAAATTTGGCCACCAAGAATATAGATGTTTAAAAATAGGTACACAGACCCCAGGTTAAGAATTCCTGATCTAGGACCCAGGGGAAACAGAGGGGCAGTTCCTGCAAAGGGAATAAAAATGGCCATCAGTGTGGGAAAAAGCAGGCCAAAGAAAACTCAAGCAAGGAGGGAGAAAGTGACAAGGTGACAGAGTCCCTGCCCCTGGGGAGAGACAAACGGTGACTCAAGCCTATGGAGGTATGAGGAGCAGCCTGTGTGGGTGGAGAAAGAATGAGTCACAGTCCAAGCCCTACCCTAGTGGGGGCTACACCAAGAGAGCCCCACCTCCCACTGTGGCAGGGGGTGAGGGAACAAAATTCTAGAGGAAGGTTGGGAGCATCCATAGGTCAGGATACTGCAGCTTGACTCGGTTTATCCAAGAGATGGGGAAAAAATTTTTAAGCAAATCAGCATCGAGGGGTAGAGGGGAGGAAGCCATTGGCTGCTGGTCTGCCAAGCCTTCTGGTTGCTGTTATACTCCAGGTTACTATTTTTCTATCCAAACAGATTATGAAGTGATTACGACAAGCCACACCCCACACCCCCCTTTCCCCAGGAATCCTGCACTGCTCCACCTAAGAGAACTGTATTTGTGAAGGAGGGGGCAGCCTAATGCCCTAGCTCCTGGACTCTGCACCAGGGACTAGCCAGCAAAAATGGCCTTCTGGGGCAGAGGTTTTAAACCTTTTTTGTGTCATGAGCCCCTTTAGCAATCTAGTGAAACCTATGTTTTCAAATGCATAAAATAAAATATAACAGATTCCAAAGGAATCAGTTATATTGATATGGTTGCCAAGTATTTTTTAAAAACAAGTTCATAGACCACAAGTTAAGGGAACTGAGCCCTGCTAGACCTAACCCTCATCCCAGAAGATAGGGTCTCAGATTGTGGGTACTCTGGGGGAGCAGATCAGGGTTGTCTAAATATCAGCCCTGGCCTGGAGAGTTGATTTTAATTTGAAACTCTGGACCACATGGTCAGGATGAACATAATGGTACACCAAGGTGTCCAGGGACCACAGCAGCCACAAGAAAGATTCCTAGACACGCAGTAGATATTTTTAAACTGCTTTTGCCCTTTCGTCCTGGGGCCATTCAATTCAACACAGAGTTATCAATGGTCTGCTATAGGCAAGGGACCATGTTGGTCTGGAGTTACAAAAATGGAAAATCACAATGTTCTTGCCCTTAGGGAACTTACTGAAAATGCTGATGCTCACCTTCTATTTCATCTAGGGTCCTGACTTCCCCATCTGAAGTTCAATTGTCCTGCCTAGAATTCATCATCATGCCTACAGATTAGAAAAACAGCTTGAAGACAACCTAAACAAATGACTAAGTCTGATCAGAAAGGAAAAATCATTGACCTGTCCAGTCTCCAAGTAAACTGACTAATTCAGCTCTCCTCCATCACAAAATGAGGTTGTAATTGGACTGATTCAAATATAAGAATAAGAAAGAGACAGGCCCAGGAAGTTTCAAGATGCCCTCTCACTCCTATGGACTGTACAGGGCAGCTCTTAGAAATCTTCCATGAAGCAGGACATTCAGGACATCTATAAGCACTTACTATTCTGCTATCCTAAGACTGGTAAACATGTTTAGTCCTCCCATTATCTCCTCAATCATTGGAGAGGGAACCATGTAAGGACCTGGGTTCTCCTTAGACTGCTCAGATTTTAACACAGATCAGATTCACTCAGAATTTCCCACTGAGATGCATTTAACTTTTTGCTAGCTGCCTGGGTCGGATGCTTGGAGTTGACACACTTACCTCTAACAAGGTCATGCTCGGTTTTCTGTAGGTCCAGGACTTCTGTTCTGCTAGCCCGTGAATGAAGTAGCTGATTTGAAGATCCAGTGGGTAAGTCAGGGTTCTCTGTCCCCCAGTTCTCTGATAGCCGGCTCTGGGCTCGCTCTAGGCTCTCTCCACTCACCAAAGCAGAGAACACTACAAGCCAGGGAAGGAAAAGTAGGGGAAGGAAAGAAAGAGCAGTCACTCATCCACCTCAGAGGAATCCACCCCATCTCAGACAAGCACAACCTCCTTACACACGTACCCAATCCCTACCAGAAGGTGTGCCCAGAGATCCTGGAAAGGGATATGCCCAGACCATGTGTCCCAGTGATAGAATGAATGAAAGGACAAGACATGGTACCCTGAAACCACAGGGGTCACTTCAGACTTAGATTTACTATCCACCAGGACTGCCCTATCTATTCCCTGTGCACCCCTGGCTCTACCAGCATCTCTTTCAGGATGGTGTAGTGAGAGGATGGTGTAGTGGGAAAAGCATTGGTTATCGAGTCCCAGGATCTAGGCTCTAATCTTGCCTTAGACACTTACCTGTGTCATTTTGAGCAAATCCCTTAATCTCTTTGGGCCTTCAATTCTTCATAAACAAAAAGGGAGTTAAACTAGATGACTTCTGGAGTCCCTTCCATCTCTAAATCTTTAATCCTCAGCCTGCAGACCCCTCCATGTCCTTGCTTCTATTCGTGTCCTCTGTGGCCGCTCCCATACCTTCTCCTTTTGCCACCTCTACTCCTATCCCCTGTCATCTCTCCTTATCCCAGGTCAAGATCTCGGATAACCTGGACAACCCAAGCTGCCCCCCAGCTCGCTTACCTGCAGCCAGAAGTAGCTGAAGAACAAACGATGGCAGCTTCATATTGCCGAGAGCTAGAAGACCAGGGGCCAATAATCCACTGATTTTTGCACCAAGGGGGGCGCGGGGCTCCGGCGGAGGAGGGGTAGAGTAAGGGGCGCTCGCCCACTGGGCCAGGGGCTGAGCGGCTGCTGTCAGCGGTGGCAGCGGCAGCTGGGTCTGCGCCCTCCTTCACTCCAATCCCCCCTCCTTCTGTCAGTCTGGCTGGCTGCCGTCTGTCTGTTCGTCTGAGGATTCTGTCTTTCTGTGTCCCAGCGTCCGTCTGCCCGCCGGCCCGCCCGCCTCGATGAGGGGCAGAAGCAGAAGCAACAGTAGCAGCAGCAGCAGTAGCAACGGCGGCGGCGGCGGCGGCGGCAGCAGCAGCAGCAGCAACAGCAGTAGCAATGTCAAACCGACTTGGTTCCTTCCAGCAGTCTGAGCTGCCTGGAATCAGAGCTTGAACTAAGTCCTCGCCGCCCCGCCCCTCCCGCCTGTCCCGCCCCTTGCCCGGAGTAACTCAATACAGGGGAGGAGGGAGCCAGGCGGCCGGGGAGTGTGCAAAAATCAATCTGGCGCCGACCCCCACCCCACGGAAGAAATGCTGGGGGAATCGTATTGGGGTCCAGGCCAAAGAAGAGGTCGCCTGAGTGGCCAGAGATGCTGACCAGCAGGCGGCAGAATCCGGCCTCCTTCCTTTCCTCGTCTCCCTTTTCCATCTCTAGACTTAGAAACGTAGACAGAGACTTAGAATGTTAGAGCTGGAAAGAGACCTTCGAGACCGTCTGGTCCATGAGCCGGTCTCATTTTACAGATAAGGACACAGCCATCAGTCAATCAACAAGCATTTATAAATCACTTACTATGTTCGAGGCACTGTGCTGAGCACTGGAAACAGGTCCATAGTTAGGAAGTGACTTATTCAAGGTCATGTAGACAATGCTGATTAGTGCATGGTCTTCCCTTCCCCGAATTCCCCTCCTCTCTTACTTTCTTACAGGGCTTTTTGCTATCCGAAATTCTGCTAAGGAAAGTCAACCTCCCCTCCACAGGGCTGGCCGTTGGCAAGTTTTAAAAGCATAGCAATCTCCCAAAGCACTCTTTTTCCATGCCCCACCCTCTCCTTTTTTCTCATCTTGGCCTAGCTGTCCAGATCCTTCCACACTGAATCTTTTCTCCAGGGACTGTCAATCCCTGGGAAGTGACTCTGTTTTGAAATTTTGACAAATATTATTCAATTTGACAAACATTTCTTTCTTTTTGTGTTTGTTTGAAGCCCTTCTGCCCTAGAATTGCTCCTAAGTATGGGTTCCAAGGCAGAAGAACTGTAAGGGCTAGGAAATTGGGGTTAAGTGACTTGCCCAGGATCACACAGGAAGTATCTGGGATCAAATTTGAAGCCAAGACCTCCTTTTAGGGTTGGCTCTCTATCCACTGAACTGCCTAGCTGCCCTTTGACTAGTAATTGTTAAGTCCTTACTATTTGTGGTCCTCTGACAATAGGGATTAAACCTCTACTATTTGTGAACCTGGGACAGGTAGATAAGGAATGAAATGGATTGAGTGCAGGCTTGGAGGGAGGAAGATTCATCTTCCTAAATTCAAATCCAGCCTCAGACACTAGTTGTGTTACCCAGGGTAGGTAGATTAATCCTGTTTTGCCTCAGTTGCCCCATCTGTAAAATGAGCTGGAAAAAGAAGTGGCAAACCACTCTGGTATCTCTGCCAATAAAACCCAAAATGGAGTCCAGAAGAGTTGGACACAACTGAACAACAATTTGTGGACCACAATACCAGATGGTGGGAATAAAGAAATTAAAATAAACCAGTCCTTCCCCTCAAGGAGTTTGCATAGTATGTATGGTATGTGTGTGTGTGTGTGTGTGTGTGTGTGTGTGTGTGTGTGTGTGTGTGTGTTGGGGGAGGAGGGTGCTATTTGGGGACAGTTGATATGGTCACACACAAAAAATGCAAAATACCTATCAAATACATACACAGTGAGGAAGGGAGCACTGACAACTGGGGGACTCAGGAAAGGCCTCAGGTAGGATATGGCACTTGAGAGAGTATTGAAGAGAGTTGGGAGTTACAAGAGATGGAGGGAGGGAGGGAGGGAGAGAGGGAAGGAGGGCATTCCAGGCATGGGGGGACAGCTTGTGCTAAGGCACAGAGATAGGTGATGGACATGAGATAGGACATGTGTTTTGCACAGACCAGTTTTGCTGAATGTCACCAAGGGAATAATGTGAAATCCATCTGGAAAGTCAGGTTGGAGGCAGTTTGTAAAGGGTATTAAGTGCCAAACAGATATTTCTATAGTAAGTGCTTAATAGATGTTTGTTGATTAGCAGATTTATCCTAATAGTAGTAAGAAGCTATTAAAGCTTTGGAGTAGCTAGGTAGTACCACTGATAGAGCATTCATTAGGCCTGGAATAGAGAGGACTTGGGTTTACACCTGGCCTCAGACACTTCCTAACTGTGTGACCATTTGCTTAATCCATGCCCTTCTGAAGAAGAAGAAGAAGAAGAAGAAGAAGAAGAAGAAGAAGAAGGAGAAGGAGAAGGAGAAGGAGAAGGAGAAGGAGAAGGAGAAGGAGAAGGAGAAGGAGAAGGAGAAGGAGAAGGAGAAGGAGAAGGAGAAGGAGAAGGAGAAGGAGAAGGAGAAGGAGAAGGAGAAGGAGAAGGAGAAGGAGAAGGAGAAGGAGAAGGAGAAGGAGAAGGAGAAGGAGAAGGAGAAGGAGAAGGAGAAGGAGAAGGAGAAGGAGAAGGAGAAGGAGAAGGAGAAGGAGAAGGAGAAGGAGAAGGAGAAGGAGAAGGAGAAGGAGAAGGAGAAGGAGAAGGAGAAGGAGAAGGAGAAGGAGAAGGAGAAGGAGAAGGAGAAGGAGAAGGAGAAGGAGAAGGAGAAGGAGAAGGAGAAGGAGAAGGAGAAGGAGAAGGAGAAGGAGAAGGAGAAGGAGAAGGAGAAGGAGAAGGAGAAGGAGAAGGAGAAGGAGAAGGAGAAGGAGAAGGAGAAGGAGAAGGAGAAGGAGAAGGAGAAGGAGAAGGAGAAGGAGAAGGAGAAGGAGAAGGAGAAGGAGAAGGAGAAGGAGAAGGAGGAGGAGGAGGAGAAGGAGAAGGAGAAGGAGAAGGAGAAGGAGAAGGAGAAGGAGAAGGAGAAGGAGAAGGAGAAGGAGAAGGAGAAGGAGAAGGAGGAGGAGGAGGAGGAGGAGGAGGAGAAGGAGAAGGAGAAGGAGAAGGAGAAGGAGAAGGAGAGCAGCAGTAGCCTCCAGAACAAGAGACTGATATGATCAGACTTGCTTTAGGAATATCAGTTTGGTAGCTATAAGGAAGATGGATCCTAGAAGCAGCTAAACAGGCTCCAGCAAAGATTCAGGTGGGAAACTCATCCGTCCCTTATTCATGAGTTAATGTGTCACCCTACCCAGCTAACAAAATTTCCATATTTATAGGGGTAAGCTGTGCCTCTAATGCTGAGAATTTCAGTTCCAGTTTAACATAATGGCCAAAGAGATGTTTTAGGGTGTCTTTAAGAGTCTTTTTAAAAGTCTTTGCTCTTGTGTAATCAGGGTAAGTTGCTTAACCATTCTGCCTCAGTTTTCTCATTCTTCATATAGGTACATCTGTCTTGCAGGGTTATTGCAAGCATCAGAGAGTGTATATTTAGAGATGGAAGACATGCTGGAAGTAATCTTGTTCAATCCTTTTATTTTACAGGTGGAGAAGCAATGCAATAACCCAGGACAACTCTGAGGGATTTATGGAAAAGAACGCTACCCACATTCAGAGGGTAGGAAGTGGAAGCAGGAAGTGAACTTCTACAGGAGTGGAAACACAGAAGAAAAACAACTGCTTGAATACATGGGTTGATGCGGACATGATTTGGGATGTAGACTAGAAATGACCACAGCAATGCAACTGTAAATAATATGGAAATAGGTCTTGATCAATGACACATGAAGAAACCAGTGGAAATGTGCACTGGCTACAGGAGGGAAGGAGTGTTGAGGGGGGAAGAGAGTAAGAACATGAATCATGGAACCATGGAAAAAAAGTTTTTCTAAAAAAATAAAATAAAAAAAAGAAATTACATGATTTGCCCAGGGTCACATAGGTAGTGAGCAAAAAAGCTAGGATTTGAACTCAGGTTTTCCGATTCCAAATCTAGAATGCTTTTCTCTGTATTGAACTCAATTGTGATAAAAATGAGTCAGCTAGGTAGGACAGTGGATTTAGATAAAGTTCTGGGTTTATATAGAGAAAGACTTATGTTCAAGGGCAGTGAGGTGGCACAGTGGATAGAGTGCTGGGCCTGGATTTAGAAAGACCCGAGTTCAAATTTGACCTCAGATATTCACTAGCTGTGCAGCCCTTATCAAGTCAATCTCTGTTTCCTTATTTATAAAATGGAGCTGATAATAGCATCTACCTCGCACAGTTACTGTGAGGATCAAATGAGATAATAATTGTAAAGTGCTTAGCACTGCTCGTGGCATATAGTAAGTGCTATAAAATTTTTACCTTATTATTATTATCAATATATGCAAAGTGCTTCTTAAAGTCTATATAAATGCGAGTTTTTATTTTTGTCCCAGGTCACAGAGCCAGTTAGTGGCTAAGCTGCAAGTAACATATAAGATTCCTTCCAGGGATATTCTATAGCTAGTTTGGACTAACTCTAGAGAGCTAATTGTTAAATTTTCAATGTGAGCATTTACACTTGGGGAATCAGCAAATGCTACAATCAGGACTCAACTTATTGTTTTACTGATTGTCTTATACTTACCAAAGTGATAGAGAAAATGTTAATAACTATAAAGATATATTATTTTTACATAACCCAGGTAAATCTTAAAAGTTAGTTAAAAAATACCTTTCCCCCTCCCCCAAAGCTGGTTATTAAACATTTACCAAAATACCCCTGACCCTGGACTCCCAGTTCAGTTTTTTCTTCATTAGTCCATTCTAATAAATGCTTGCTGAACCTTTCTGACTCCTGACCCCTCTCTACTCCAAAGGCCCTGAAACCTAAAATTTTCAATTCTCAGTTATGTTTCTGAGTGTTTCCCTTTGGTTGCCCAGTTCCTCTGGACTAGGGCTGGAACCCCCACTTCTGAGCTAGTATTCCTTTTTTTCCTGTCTTCCCCATTCCTCCAGGCTTTCCCTGGATGTATGAGCTGGAGTTCTTGTTCTTTGTGTTCTTTTACCATGATTTTGGAGAGGGATTCTACCTGTTATCACTTCTTTGGCCCATCCTCAGCTCTGAAATAGCAGTTTCTGAGCCATTAATATCTCTCAAACCTTTTGATGCTGCCAGGCCAGGGCTGGGCCCTTTCCTTCCTTTTGGCCTTGGCTCCACCTCTGATTGAGTCCCACATCCCAAAGCCACAGAGCCACCTGGAGGTCAGGGTCCTTCCCTACAAGGGAGGATGAGAGGAAGCACTTCTGACCAATTGCCAAGTCACCTTCACCTGGATTCCGGTTCACACCCTGGGTGTCTTGCCTCAGCTTACTTCTCCCTTCACAGGCTGAGGTCCTTTCCGCCTTCTCAGCCACACATCAGAACTGGCAGGATTCAGCAACTCCAGCCTTTCATCACAGCTACCCTGCCCCACCCCAAGGCAACCTGCTACTGTGTCCTTCTTTCCTTCCTCTTTCCTCATCCCCCCAAATGGCAATCAGCTTCCCTGTCTATGGCTTCTCTGAGCCCAGCTGACTTCTCAGACCACCAAAGCTCCAGCATGGAAGTCATTCCTTTCTATGTCTATTAAATAGATTAGGAGGCTTGGGCCTTCTAGAGGATTGACTTGTCCTAGGTTACACAATGAGTCAGATGGGGTAGATCCAGGACAGAAACTCCAGAGACTTGATTCCCAGCCCTGGGTTTGGTTCCCAAGGTCTCCCTGGGAAAGGTCACCACCTCAACAGCTCCTTTGACTCATTAGGTGCTTGGCAAGTTCTAATAACTAACTCCTATGCACTTCCTCAAGTTATCCCCCATTGCCTAGAATGCCTACCCTCCTCTTCACCACCTAGTAAGATATTTTTTTTCCTACAGAGGTCTGGTGCCACCTCCTTCATGTAGCCTTCTCTCATTCTACACCTCCATCCCTTCAGATGAAAATGACCTTTTCCCAAAATTTCCTGGAATATTTCTCTGATTCTTTCCTTTGAAATGAACTGAAGTAACTAGGACTCCTGTTCTGGGCTCACATATAAGTGGGAGAAAGAAAGAACTAAGACCAGGGCTGTATATCCTTGAGGATTTCTATTTCCTAGCTCAAGGACATCAAGATTGTTGTTCATTCATTTCAGTGGAGTCTGACTCTTCCTGATCCCATCTGGGGTTTTCTTGGCAAAGCTACTGGGTTGGTTTGCCATTTCCTTCTCTAGTTCATTTGCCAGATGAAGAAACTGAGGCAAACGAGGTTAAGTGACTTGCCCAGGATCACACAGCTATTAGTGTCAGAGGCCAGATTTTAAGTCAAGAGGTGAGTTTCCCCAATTTCAGGCCCAGGACTCTTTCTGCTATGCCCCCTGCTTGCCAGATAGTTGAGTTGATAAATCAACTCAATGGACTGCCCATTTAGCTATACATCACAGTTTGGCAAAAGGCAATTTTTATCCATTTGGTTCCTATATTAGAGGTGAGACACTTTTCTGAATTTAATTGAGGAGATATTGCTGTACTCTGCAGGTTGATGCAATCAGGTTAATTCCATCCTCAAATAAGGATGACTGCAAGATCTTACCATCCATAGGAAATCCTCTTCCATTTGGCTATGATCAGTAAAGAAGCAAACTCTAGGCCCTTTTTATGGTTTACAACTCCCTTGATACTGACAGCCAAAGGATCTTTAAATAAAATTATTTCTGTGACTGCAGCCAGTCAGAAGTTTTGTGTATCCTTAACATAGGCATGAAAGCCTTTAAAACCACATTTTATCCAAAAACAATGAATAAATCCAGTGAGATTTTTGTAGCCTCTTGGCACTTTAAGAAATTGTGGGATCATAAAGCTTTGATCCTCAGATCTTGTGTTGTCTTGATAGGAAATCTTATGTGGAGAACTGCCCTTTTAAGAAGGAAAACATCTGAACAAAATCTACAAAATACACAATTAAATAGCAGTTTCATTATAAGAGCTCAACTGGTGAGAGAAAGACTATACCCACCTCTCTCCTTTCTTTATCATATAGCTAGAAAGTCAACTGATCCTAGAGACGGGAGGTCCCAGGTTCAAATCTGACCTCAGACACTTCCCAGCTGTGTGACCCTAGCAAGTCACTTAACCCCCATTGCCTAGCCAGAAGAGTGGTACTACTCTTCTCTCCAAGATGACTCTACTAGCAGCAATGCAATGATCAAGGACAATTCTGAGGGACCTATGGGAAAGAATGCTTTCCACATCCAGAGAAAGAACTATGGGAGTAGAAACACAGAAGAAAAACAATTGCTTGATCACATGGTTTGATGGGGATATGATTGAGGATGTAGACTCTATCTAAATGATCACCCTAATGCAAATATTAATAATATGGAAATAGGTCTTGATCAATGACACATATAAAACCCAGTGGAATTGTTCATTGGCTATGGGAGGGGGTGGGAGGAAGGGAGGGAAAGAACATGAATCATGTAACCATGGAAAAATATTCTAAATAAAACAAACAAATAAATATTTTTAAAAGTCAAGAAAAAAAAAGAAACTGTAGCTTGGGCAGCAGCCAACCCCTGGTAGAACCTTATAGGCAGATGGGCTAAATCAGGTTGAGGATTACTAACAGGCCTCAAACTTGTCCTTCAGTTAGAGGGATATCTAACTCTAGCATGTGAAGACTTCCTTTATCAGAATGGATAGATGAAAACAGTTTGTTCCAATGACCATGAAGATGGCAAAAGCAGCCACTATGGAGAACCTAGAGCTTGATCAGACATTGAAGAAGCTAGAGCTACTGCCAGTCATCCTGACTTTTGTCTCGCCATTGGATTTCAATGACTCTGAAAGAGGGAGTGAATGAGGCTGACAATTTTGTGTGACTGCCTCATTTAAATCCAATTCATGCCCAAGTCAAGATATCACCTGTTGACATCACTGGTCCTCTTGGGGGTGGAGGAAAGGATGAACAACAACAATTGAACATTGAGATAGAAATCTCAGTTCCATTCCCTGCTTTGACACATAGAGATGAGCAACCATGAAAAAATCACTCAACATCTCTCAGTCCCAGTGTTCTCATCTAGAAAATGGGGATAACAATTCCCTTACAGATTCTTGTGAGGCTCAAGTGAAATGATTGTAAAGCCCTTTGCAAACTTTAAAGTGCTTTCTAAATGTGCATTATTACTTATTGTTGTTATCTTAGTTTGATGGAATTCAGCTAGAAATAGTCAAGTTGATATCTTGCTGTTATTTTTTTGTATTTAATGAGAAGTGTTAAAAGGAAGTCATTACTGATGTGGTGGGTGAGATCAGGAAAAGCTTCATGGAGAAAGTGGTATTTGAAAGTGTTTAAACTTGCAAATGTCTATTCATACAAAGTAGGCTCCTCCAGAATAGTATTAAAACAACATTTGCAAAAACTTTGTGGTACCAAGAATTTAAATATTATACATTTTTATGGAGTTTCAATTCAGTCAGTCTTATAGTCAAACAGTAAACATTTATTAGGTGTCTACTGTGTGCCAGGCATTGGGGATACAAAAAGAAATAAAAGACAATCCCTACCTGGAAGCAGTTCTTTATCTGATAGGGGAAACTACAAGCAAATAAATATGTACAAACAAGCAGGATAAATAGGAAATCATTAAAAGAGGGAAGGCACTATAATTAAGAGGGATTGGGAAAGGCTTCCTGTAATAAGGACTTATTAAGTTTATCTGCTATGTGCAAAGCACAGTGTTAAGGAGGGACATAAACACAAAAATAAAACAGTTCCTGACTTCAAGGAGTTTTTATTCTATTGGGAGGGTTACAACTGGTATATAGATAAATTAACAGTCAGTCCCAACAATCATCTCAAAATAACTTCTTCCTCTGGGCTCTCTAGTGAGAGCATAATAAATTAAAGTCATGGCATTAAGAGACCTAAATTCAATTTTCCATCTGTTGAAATGAACAGGAAAATTACTTCAGTTTCACCTGTAATTAGAGATAGTTGTGAGTAATGTGTACAGAGCACTGACTTGGGTTCAAATCTTACCTCTGAGGCTTACTATTTATGTGCCCATTTTTCAGACCCCATTCTCTCCTGATTTTTCTCCTGCCTCTTTGATTATTCCTTCTCTGACTCTTCTCTGTTTGATCCTCCTCTAGATCACATCCAAACCAGGGGTCGGCAACCTTTTTGGCCATGAGAGCCATAAACGCCACATTTTTTAAAATGTAATTTCGTGAGAGCCATATAGTGCTCACAGTGCGCGCTTCTGTAACAGCGCCTGAAAAAAAATTGACTTTATGGCTCCTGCAGAAAGAGCCATACATTGCCAACCCCTGCTCCAAACCATAGGTGTCCCTCAGGGTTCTGACTTGGGTCCTCCTCTCTTTTCCCTCTATTATTTTATTTGGTGATCTCATTAGCTCTCATGGATTTAAATACCATCTTTTTGTTGATGATTCTCAAATCTAGCTTTCCTGCCTCAATCTCTCTTCTGGCTTCCAGTCTTGCATCTCCAACTGCCTTTTAGGCATGTCAGAATGTATATCCATTAGACATCTTAAACTCATTATGTCTGAAACAGACTTCATTATTCTTCCCTCTAAACCAGTGTTGGTGAAATATTGGCATGCATGCCCAGCTGGCAAGGTCAGGGAGGGGGAGTTGCTCTGTTCCTCCTCTTCCCAGAGCCCAAGGACATTTTTTGCATGCCTTGCCCCTCTGTCCAGCCATCCAAAGCAAGTACTTCCTCCCTCCCTCCTCTCTCTGGGGAAATGGGGGTGGGGGGTGGGGAGTTGGTCTCACAGGCAGCTTAAAGATGATGCAGTTTGGGCACTTGAACTTGAAAACCTTCCCCAATGCTACTTTAAAACCTCCTTCTTCCTCTCTTCTTTATTATCGTAGGGGAGCAATACCATCTTCCCAGCCCCTCAAGCTCACTACTTGAAGGTCATCCAAGATTCCTTAGTGATTAATAATTTAATAGCTATTGCCTAGGGTTGTTGATTTCACCTTTATAACATCTCTTCAATATACTCCCCTCCCTCCTCTGACACTGTCACTCCTCTAGTGCAAGCCCTGATCACCCCACTGGATTTCTTCAGTAGCCTGCTGGTAGGTCAGAGTACCTCAAGTCTCTCCCCACTCTAATACATTCTCCATTCAACCACCAAAGTGATTTTTTAAAATTGTATTAATTTATTTTAAAGATATTTTCTTATGTTAACATGATTCCTTTTCTTTTCTCCCTTGTATCTGTACAAGTTGTACAAATGTTATCACTTGATGCTGATTTCCATATTATTCATTTTTGCTATAGAGCCATCTTTTAAAGCCAAATCTCCAAATCACATACCCATATATATATATATAGATAGATAGATAGATAGATAGATAGATAGATATATGTGTGTGTGTGTGTGATAAGTCATATGTTTTTCTTTCAATGTGGATTGCATTCTTCCTCATAAGTCCTTCAGGATCTTCTGAGGTACAAGTCTGATCACATTACTTCCCTCCTCAACAAATTCAGTGGCTTCCTATTGCCTCCAGGAGCAAATACAAAATGCTCTGTTTGGCATTCAAAGTCCTTCAGAACTTAGCTCCTCCTCCCTTTCCAGGCTTCTTATGTCTTACTTCCCAACACATGTAGGTGTGACACTGGCTCCTTGTTTGTTTCATGAACAGGGCACTTCATCTCTCAGCTCTGGGCATTATTTTTCTGGCTGTCCCCCATACCTGAAACATTCTCCCTACTTTGCTCCAACTACTGACCTCTCTGGTTTCCTTTATGTCCCAACTAAAATTCCACTTTTTCCAAGAGGCCTTACCTAACCCCTCTTAATTTTGGTGCCTTCTCTCCACTAATTATTTCCTATTTAGTTTGTACATAGTTTGCTTTGGATATATTTGTTTGCATGTTGTCTTCACCATTAGATTATAAACTTTTGGAGGAAAGGGACTGTTTTTGGCCTGTAACCAAATGTCTTCACACAAAAAGAATCCCACTTCTGACATTTACTACTTGTGTGACCTTGGGCAAGCCACTTAATTTCTCTTGGGCCTTAGTTTCATCTGTAAAATGAAAGGGGTTGAGCTAGATGGTCCTAGATCTATAATCTATGAAATCCCACTGCCACCATCCTGAAGGAAAACTAGGATGCAGAGTCAGAAGATTACGGAAGTCCAGGCTCTGAATCATAATCATAATAAAAGTTTATTTATTTTATTTTTGATCCCTGTTTATCCCTAAATGCCCCTTCCATCCACTAAAAAGGCAAAGAATATGTCAGGCTATTCTGGGAAAAGGTAGAGAATATGACCTTATACTATGCTTCTGGTTGACAAGAAGAGGTGTAATTTGGGAGGTGAGGCAAGGTATTTCACCAATTTATGGCTCAATTTCTTTTATCTGTAAAACAAGGATGTTGACTCATTTAATGAACCTTTTAGATATGGCATTATATGATGTGATTCTTTGTCCTCGAAAGCAAAGACTGCTTTTTTTTGTCTTTCTTTATATACCCAACATTCAGCACAGTACCTGGTACATAGTAGGCATTTAATCAATAAATGCTATAAATAAATAAGTAAATAACATTTAATAAATAAAATTGATTGATCAACTCTACTGACTCAAGCATTGGGCTGCTGCCCCATACTTTCTGATGTTATCTCTCAACCCTGTGCCCTGGGACATGTGGCAGAGCAGGTCTGAGCAGATGGGTCCAAGTAACACAATTTACCATTGTCTAGGGCCTGGTAGTGATATAGGCCTTAGACTTTCCCAACTCAGGCCATATAGGGGGCAGGATTGCAAGTGGCCAGAAGTGGTAGCTGTAGGGAAAAGTGGGAGGAAAAGGAGGCAGGGTATGAAAAAGAATCTTTATGGCTTGTAGGAGTTGGGGGAAGAGATGGGGAGAGATCTCTGAGCAGCAAGACCAGCATGAGAAGAACATAGCTGGTAGCCAATTTCCTCCATCTGAGTTGAGATCCCTGTCTATCTGGTTGCCTCTGACTCGGAGTTGATTTTTTGTCTCATTTCCCTTTGACTCACGTTTTTTACTGGCACCTCTCCTTGCTGCTCTTCTGGGAGCTTTAGACAGTTGATGTCTTGGAAGGTAGCTATGTATTGGGGTAGATGAACCAATGTACAAGATGAGGGGAAAACATAGCAAGAAGAAGGTTTTCCTGCTCCTCTTTCTTCAGACCCCTGGCCCAAACATCTGTCTCCTTCTCCCCCATTTTATTTGGCCTGCCTCTCTTGTCCTCCAAGGAAAAGGGTGTGAAGGGATTCAGTGTGCAGCAGTGGGGAGAGGAAGCAGCAGAGACTACTTTAGCTCTGAGAGTCCCTGAGAGGTAAAAGTTCATTTCCCCACTCCTCCCCTCAGACCTACAGGCAGGTCTGGCTAAACCTCTGGGTGTCTCAAGTGACTCTAGTCCTTGAGATGTTTGGCACATTCTTGAAGACACTGGTCACAGCCTGTACCTTAAGTTCCTGTCCCTCTTCTAGACTGAAACTAGTGAATTGGCCACTCTCCATGCCTTCATCTCTCCCCTTCCCAACCATCTGGTGATGTGATGACTCATACTCAGAGACCCTAGTCCCCCTGGGGCCTCTTCCAAGATTGGGGGTCCAAGTTCTCTGAAGCCAGTGGGTGGAGGCAAAGGAGGTGCAATCCTATAGGTTGATTCTTTTGAAAAGAAAATGGCTTCCAGTTCTGAGGTCTTGGATTCAAATCCTAATTTTACAACTTCCTGTCCATGTGTCCTTGAGAAAATAACAACCTTTCCAGAGCTCAGTTTCCTTGGATCAGTAAAATGAGAGGTTTGGATGAGATGATTTCCCATAATCCTGTGGTCCTGGCTCCAACTATTCATTCATTTATTTATTTATTTTTAATTTTCTTTTTTTGAAAAAACATTTTTCCATGGTTACATGATTCATGTTCTTACTCTCTCCCTCCCACCTCTTCTCCCCTACCCCCCACCCCTGTAGCCAACGCGCATTTCCATCAGTTTCTTCATGTTCCTAGATCAAGACCTATTTCCATATTATTGATAATTGTACTAGGGTGGCCGTTTAGCTGGCTCCAATTATTTATCCCAGCCCCGCCACTGATCACTCGGTCAGAGAAAGATAATCCTAGATATTGGGGGGTGGGGAGAGCACGGGGAGAAAAGGGATCTAGCTGTACAAACTGATGTTTATTCACAACACCCTGATCTTTTCCTCATTCTCCCTTCTGCTTTTCGAAAATCAACTGCCGGGTACTCCAGAGCCGGCCTCCACCCTACCACGCAGCAGACTTCTTGGTCATCTCAGTGGTATGGGGCTTCTTGCCTGGGGAAAGAGAGGGTGCGTGCCGGGACTAGGTGGGGAGTTAGGCAGAAAACTAGAGCAGGGGTGGCTGGAGAGAGGAAGTGCCCTCTAGTGGCCATCACGAGAAGCACAGATGGGGTGTCCAACTTGGATAGGACTTCAAAAAAGCATTTACTTAATCCCCCAATCACAGATTTAAAGCAGGAGGTGACCTTAGAGACCTTCTTGTCTGACTTCTTCATTCTACATAGAAAACTGAAGCCCAGAGGGTTAAGGAACTTGCCCGAGGACCTAGGCAATAACTGACAAAGGTAGGATTTAAACTCGGATCTTGAGATTCTAAAGCTTTTACCTTTATACTGTATTATGCTTATCCCATTTGGTCTTCCGCCCTGCTCTCCTTGAGGCCGGCCAAAGTGCTGGGGCTCACAAGTCAGCTCAGGGGACATAGGAAAGGAAGAGCAGCAGAATGCAAACTTATTGGAGGCAGAGACTCTCGACTTTGCCCCAGTAGAACTGAACACATTATGGGTATTGAATAAAAATGATTGCTGATTAGAATGAATTACAGCTGTCATGGCTGGACTTGGAGTTCATGAAGTATGGAGTGGTGAGGGTACAAACTGGAGGTTTCTTGACGTGGATTTGTGTACTGGGCGTGGCTTTCTGAATGCCAGGTGATCTTAGGTAAGGGGCTCACCCTCTCTGGAAGGGTATCAGTGAATATGGATGATGAACAGGGACCAGTTGGCCACCCTATGTTATTATCTCTTTGGACTGTCAGGACCCAACAAGTCACTCATCACCTCAATAATCTTGGTCATCGGGGCTCCTTTCTCCCTCATAGTGGACAAATATTGCCCCAGAGCCAGGATGGGCCCCCTCATTTTACTAGAGAGGCCTACTAAGATCATTCAGGTAGAAGCAGAGTTGGGATGCAAACCCAGGTCCTCTGACTACAAATATTTCCACTCCTCTACTATACATTCCTTCATTTCCCTCCTCCTATCCCCAACATAGGTACATTCCAACTTCTCAGCCCTCCAGCAATCCTCAGGGTAGGGTTCTCCCTTGTGTCTGATTCATTGTGATCATGTAAGTTCCTCCTTCAACTCCTGTGACCCTCCTCCCTTCACACAAGCATACATACAAACATTAACATTCAGCTCTTCTTCACACTATGTTGGAAAGAGATTGACTCATACTAGAGCCCCATTCATCACACTCTGGATATTCTCTCCTCCAAGGGCTATCTGATTTAGCTCAAGGGTAGTGGAGACCATCTTTTTTTTTTTTTTTTAATAAAAATAATTTGTATAAAAATAGCATAGAAACTCCCAATAAGGAGAGACCTATCAATGCAAATGGGTTGCTACCCATTATAGTTTTATAAAGTTATGTAGGATGCTGAAAAATTTGGTGGTTTGTTCAGGGTCACACAGTTGGTATGTCAGTCAGCACATGGATTCAATTCTTCCTGACTCCAAGGCCAACTCTCTATCCTTTGTGCTATCAGGGATACGATCTTGAGGAAAATATTGAATTATGATTAAATAATTAAAATACTGAGAATTATAAAATCTGGTGACCAGGGACTAAGGACTGAACTCAAGGACAACAACTTGGGGGAAGAGGATAAGGGATGGTTGGAGGAGGACTCAAGGTATGGGAGGAATTTTCTATCTTGATCTAGATAAGAAAGTCTGACTTTACCTCAGTTAATCTAATAACTTTTTAAAAAACCCTTACCTTCCACTTTAGAATCGGTACTGGTTCCAACAATTGGTTCCAAGACCGAGGAGTGGCAAGGGCTAGGCAATGGGGGTTAAGTCTCTAGGCCTGGCTCTCTATCCACTGTACTTGCCCCCCTAACCTTTTTCTTTTAAACCTTTATTTTATATCTTATATTTTTCAGTTCCATGGTGGAAGAGCAGCAAGGGCTAGGCAATGGGGGTTAAGTGACTTGCCCAGAGTCACACAGCTAGGAGGTATCTGAGGCCAGATTGAACCCAGGACCTCCTATCTTTAGGCCTGGCTCTCTATCCACTGAGTCTCCTAACTGCCCCTGATGGAGGAGGGCAGTGATGGGTAGTGAGAGAAATGGGACCCTCATGTTCTGAAATCTTACATTTCCCACAGTTATCAGTAGTCAAGCATAAATTGGAAAATCTGTATTTTCAGCATTAGTTAAACATAAATTACAAACTCTGCATTATTAATCAGTTAACCAAACTGTTAATTAATTAGTTACTCAGTGGTTTTGTACTGTTCTGTACACTAGCTTTGTGCTGTTGTATATTATTAATTGCTTATATTATTTTTACCTTAATTCTGAACTGTTAGGCATTATTAATCACCAATAGTGATAGTCTAATTATTAGACTCTAATATATCCTTCCTATGTTCCCCATCTTTGATGAGAGCATTCCAGAAGGGTAGTGAGAAATGGCAAATGGTAGCAGGTGGAATAAGATCGGGTGGTGGGGAAGAACATGGGACGTGTACACTAAGGGCTGTAGCAGTTCAGGGGAATCCCCCAAACCTGTACATGCTCCCTTTTTGGTGTGCTTAAGTTCACCTATGATGCATCAAACCCCAAAACACACCACCACCTGGATTTGGACTCACTTTCTCAATGCTCATTTTCCAGGGTTTTCAGCCCATAATCCCTGGTAATGCCCAGGGGTAGGCTATTCTGGGAAAAGGTAGAGATTGCCCTGAAATGGCAATTTAAAAAATTTTGTTAGTGAATGGCTTTCAGGCAGACCAATAATTCTTAGATTCTTTCTTGGATTATTTTTCCAAAGACATATTTCACATTTTCTTCTATTTTTTTCATTCTTTTGACTTTGTTTCTTGTTGTCTCGTGAAGTTTTTAGCTTCCCCTTGCCCATTTCTAATTTTTAAGGCATTCTTTTCATTTTTTAAAATCCATTTAATTAATTAATTAATTTAGAATATTTTTTTTTCCATAGTTACATGAGTCACGTTCTTTCCGTCCCCTCCTCCCTTTCCCTCCTGGAGCCAATGAGCAATTCCACTAGGTTTTACATGTATCACTGTTCAAAACCTATTTCCATATTTATGATATTTAAATCATAATGATCATTTAAAGTCAACTTCCCCAATCATATCCCCATTGAACCATGTGATCAATCATATGTTTTTCTTCTGGGTTTCTACTCCCATAGTTCTTTCTCTGGATGTGGCTAGTGTGAGACATTATTTTCTTGAGTGAACTTTTGTACCTCCTTTTCCATTTGGCCAATTCTACTTTATAAAGAATTCTTTTCCTCAGTGAATTTTTCTACCTTTTTTCCCATAGGGCCAATTTTACCTTTAAAAAAGTTCTTCTGCTAAGTGCATTTTTGTATATCTTTTCCCACTTGGCCAATTCTGCTTTTTAAGAAATTCTTCACTCCATTGCATTTGTGTGCTTTTTACCAATTGGCCTATTCTGTTTTTTTAGATGTTAATTTCTTTGGTATTTTTTTGTGCCTCCCTTCCAAGCTGTTGACTCTTTTTTTTCATGATTTTCCTATATCATTCTCATTTCTTTTCCCAATTTTTCTTCTACGTCTCTTGTTTGATTTTTTAAAAATCCTTTTTGAGCTTCTCTATTAATTCTTTTTGGGTTTGAGAGCAATCAATATTTTTCTTGGAAGCTTTAGTTACAGCAGTATTGATTTTACTGCCTTGTGAGTTTGCATTTTGCTCCTTCCTCTCACAAAAATAATTTCCTACTTTGAGTTTTGTTGTTGTTGTTTGGCTGGTTTCTAGTAGTTTTCTTTTCTTTTAATTAAAAAAATTTTAGGGGGCAGCAGGGTAGCTCAATGGATTGAGAGTCAGGCCTAGTAATGGGAGGAGTCCTAGGTTCAAATCTGGTCTCTGATACTTCCTAGCTGTGTGACCCTTGGCAAGTCACTTGACCCCCATTGCCTCACCCTTACCACTCTTCTGCCTTGGGACCAATACACAGTGTTGATGCTAAGACAGAAGGTAAGGGTTTAAAAAAAACACCTGTTTAAATTTGGCTCTGTAACTAGGGTGGAGGGAGCAGGATTCGAAGCTTCAAGGTCTTTGTGAAGCTGCCTTCAGAGCTGGCTCTGGGGCTTTATCTGATTTCAGTTCTTCCAAGGTGATATGATGTAAGAAGGGGTGTGTTTAATATTCTTACAGCCTGTGCTCTGGTCTGTGAGTAATCACAAACACTCTTTTCCCCCTTGGAACTGTGACCAGGATTTTCTGCTCCCTTGTGGCCACAAGCACTGGTATCTTCTAATGCTCCTCCTTACCCTGAGATCAAGCCCTTGGACTGATTTCTGGTTTTGCATATCAACAATGTGACAAGAGTCTTATACCCAGAGTCTGCAAAGGCATCCCTGTAATCTCCTTCTGAGCAGTTGTCCAACATGCCCCACAGCAGTGGGCTCTGGAAGCCTTTGCAGCTACTTCAGCTGCACCCAAGGCCTGTTGCCACCATTGATGTGCTTGTCCTGGTATACTGTACTCCACCTTCATTGTGGTGCACCAGATCCTTTGTGCTGGCCTTATAAGTTGTTTGGGGCTGAAAAACTACTTCACCTTGGTTTTTTGGTGGGTTATGCTTCAGAATTTGTTTTGAGGCATTATTATATCCGTTTTTTGGAGGGGAATTTGGTAGAGTTCAGATGAGTACCTTCTCTGCCATCTTGGCTCTATATCCTGACTATAGCCTACTTATTTTTTTTTTAATTTTTTTTTTATTTTAAACCCTTAACTTCTGTGTATTGACTTATAGGTGGAAGAGTGGTAAGGGTAGGCAATGGGGGTCAAGTGACTTGCCCAGGGTCACACAGCTGGGAAGTGTCTGAGGCCGGATTTGAACCTAGGACCTCCCGTCTCTAGGCCTGGCTTATTAACAAAAAGTTTGCTCATTTGGAATTCTGCTCCAAAAAATCTAGTGCTATCACTATCAGGTCTCTGCCCCAAGATCACAGAAAAAGGAGGACTTATACAAACAAAATTATTATTAGCAGCTTTTTGTACTAGCAAAGAACTTCAAACTAAGAGAATGACAATCTACTAGAGAAAGGCTAGAAAAATTAAAGTAGATGAATAAAATAGGATTTTATTACACCATAAGAAATGAGGAAATGAATGGGCTCAGGAAAATCTGGGAAGACATGTATAAACTTATACAGAGTGAAGTGAGCATAACCAGAAGAGTGATTTATATGATAACATAATAAAGAAAAATAATTTTGAAAGACCCAAGAACTCTGATCAATGTGATGACCAATAACGAAGACTAATGATGAAACATGTGACCCATCTCTTGACAAAGAAGTAATGGACATTTTTTGGAGGCAGTCTTTGGAGAATAGCTTAATGCTATTACCCTTCTCTACACATCCAGATGGATGTTAGTCAATGTGGGAATTTGTTTTGCTTTACTATGCATACCTGACACAAGGACTTTTTTCCCCTCCTCCAAGTGGGTAGGGGAAAGGATAGGGAGGAAAAAAAAGAAGAGAAAAGGAAAGAAAATTAAAAGAAAGAAAAGAGTAAGAGTCATCAAGACATCGTGTGTGTGTGTGTGTGTGTGTGTGTGTGTGTGTGTGTGTGTGTGTAGAGAAGGATATAAAGAAGGCCAGACAAAAGCACAGAAAACAAGATAGCTTTGAAAGCTATCAACTGAATTTATACACTTAAAAAGAAAAGCAAACTGAACGCAATAAGAGAGGATTCATTTGCCATTCTTATTTTTTGATCTACCATATATCTGGAAATTACGGTGTTTAAGTTCAGAATAAAAATAAAACTTTTTTTTTTAAATGTGATTGTTCCCATTTTCCTCAAGTCATCCTTCCTAAATTCTTTTCCAAAAAACCCTAGCTTTACCATTTATGGTCTAGTTAGAAAATGAATTCCTATGTTGGTTCCCTCCCTAAATGTGACTAACTACCACTCCACCACTGAGTTGATGACAATGAAAACAGCCTTGGATATTTATTATTTGCACTTGACACAAAATAAGGGGAGGAAAGCTGGGGGTGGGGGACACAATATGCCCAGAGGGGAGGGGAGGTGTGATATGAAAGTATGTTGGCTTTCCCAACCCAACTACCTCTTACTGTTTATACACAACAACCTGTCTAAAAGTCCATGCCCCACAGACCTCCCCTGTCTCCTCCTGGGGATGGAGGGGAAAGCTGCGGTTCTGAAGAGTCCCTCAGACTTAGATGAGACTTAGAATTCCCTGAGGGGAGGATGCCAGTGATGGTCATACACAAACACCCATGCTGGGGTGGGGAAGGAATGGTTGGTGGTGTTGATAATTGAATAGTCTCAGCTGGGCTGATCCAGAGTCAGCAGGTACTGATGTGTTTGTATTTGTGGTATGTATTTTTGGAAGTAAGATGGAATAGGGGTGGTGCAAAGGGGTGGTGCTCCATTCAGCTGGAACCTACTGCCCCCTTTTTAAGGTAAGCAGCTTGGCTCCCTAAGTCATCTCCAGGCTTAGGAACTCTGGACCAGACAAGACCAAGTAGTTTGGTTGTCCTTCTAATCTGTTGGATAAATGAGGCCATCAGAACAGGAGCTTGAGAACTTGGGGGATCCTGAGACTTCTCCACTAAGAGACTCAAGCAACAGTCATAACCCTACCCATCTGGGTCCTCCAGAAGCAGAGGGAAGGAAGCAGAGAGGGGAAGGAAGTCCCTACCTCTTCATTCAACTGAATGAACTCTTGGGAAACCCTCCAACCCAGGAATGGAGAGAAACAGGCAGGTGAGTAGTTTAAAGACTCTTGTCAAATGGACCCCAATTCCTATTCCTTCCTCTGGGCTTCCTACTCCTTTGATCACTTAACCTACTCTCTTTTCTCAACTGTTTAGATTGGGCAGAGGAGGAGAAGACAGAACTTTAAGAGCCAAAGTGAGGAGGGAGTACTGGCACTGGCACTACCCATATCCTCAATTCTCTTCCCTCTCATCTTCCAGATCCTTATTTAGGAAAACTGAGTGTGTCTCTTTCTCTTCCGCCCCCCCCCCCCAGGCCAGTGGGGAGTAAGAGGGTTGGGGGGGGGAGAAGAGGAGGATTGGGTATTTGGGTTTTATGGAACCTAATGCTATTCTCTTCTATACACACCCAGATGGATATTGTTTGAAGAGAAGCTAGACCTAGAAGCAAGGCGTTGGAGCAGCCCCCATGTACCCACCTTATCCCTGTCAAGCATCTGGGAGCTTCGGGCCCTGCTGACCACAGGACTGGTGCTCTTAGACTGTTCTGTACAAAGTCTCTCTGAACTCACAGGTATCCAGGAAAGATAAGAAGTAGATAGGCCCCCAAGTAGGGGTGTGCTTGCAAGCCTTCGTTCCTCTAGCTTCCTATTCCAGAGTCTCCCAATTTTTCTAGATTTGGGGTATTTCTATGAGATCCCCAAATAGTAGGAATGTCTTTGACACAGAACAGAGTTGTGTTTTTTTCTCCCCTGAGCAAAGTTAAGGTTGCATCATGCAATTCACTCTAGTCCCCTAGAATGGATTTAGGATTCCCTAAGTCACAAGAATAGGAATGGTTTTTATTGGTTGGGTGGGGAGGAGTTGGGTATTCCCAGGATTTCAGAGTAGAAAAGTAGAGAGATGACCACCATTATTGCCCCACTTCTGAAATTCTCCCAGAATTAGAATACGATTACATGGCAAACCCAGCTGGAGGAGAAAGAGTCTAGTTCTTGGGGAAGAGATGGAGAAGGAATGAGGGGAAGGAAACAGTCCCTGCAATGAGAAGCAGAAACTGAAATCAGAGTTTTGTGTCTCTTTCCTTCAGAACAGGTGACCAAGGTGGAATCACTGAACCCAGAAGTGAGAGAGAAACTGAAATCTGTCCTGCTCCAGAGTCCTCAGCATCACATCCAGGACATGTGTTGTTCAGCTGCCAGGAGACTTAGTACAAGACTCTGTAGGGGTAAGAGACCTCTCTCCCAGAGTCCTCAGAGGCTATATTTCCCCCAAGTAAATCCATAGAAACATATACCTGAGAACAAAGATTTCTGTGTTTTGATGGGTTTCTCTTGACCTTTCCTCCTACAAGTTCAAGGGGTTGTAGAATCATACAGTGAAAGGGACTTTAAAAAAATTTTGGTTTAAGTTCTCACCCAATAAGGGTAGCAAGGATTCATAGACTTTTTGTCAATCTGGTAAATCCTATATACTCCTCAAAAAATTTTTTTTAAGCACAAAACAAAATTTATCAGACTACAAAGGAAACCAATTATGCCACAATGCAATTATCAAAATATTTTTTAAAGGCCAAGAACAGAGCAGGCTAAGAACTCCTGCTCTATAGCACCTATGACAAGTGTTCATTTATTTGCCCCTTGTTTCTATTCTTGGTGAAAAGGAAGTCCCTATTTTATGTGACTGTACATTCTATTGCTGGACAGCTCAAATCACTGGAAAGTTGTTTCATATTTTGAGCTGAAGTCTTCTGCCCCTACACTTGCAGCCATCAATTAGAAAATCTCAGAATCTTAAAGTTAGGAGAGAGCATGGAGGTCATCTAGCCCAACCTCCCACTCCACAGAAGAATATCCTTTTTTAACATCCCTGACAGGTAAGCATTCTACTAAGATGTCTTCTGCTGAAGAGCCACCCCTGAAGGAAGAGGTTTGTATAATTTCCCACCTTTAGCCAGGTCTGGAAGGGTGGTTATAGGGACCCACATTCACTTCACCCCCACCCAGCTACATGCACAGTAGTCTCCCCTGGTCCTGGGCACAAATGAGTAGGGGGTACAGTACTTTCTTTTCTTATAGCCCCCTACACACAGACCATCTGACTTTCATCAGCACAGATTCTCCCCATCTCATTCCTCCTTCCCCAAATTGCTGCTTCCTGTGAGTCTTCCTTCCAGGCAGTCCCTCCCCTTTCGCTCTATCCAATTCACCAGCTACAGAGCCCTCTATGGCAGAAGCTGCCCCCTGGCACTGAGGCTGCAGCTGTGCTAGTTGGAGAAGTGGACTTCTTGGACCAGAGACTGGGAGTGTTTGTGCAACTTCAGGAGTCAGTGGTGCTGGGAACCTTGACGGAAGTACCCCTACCCATTAGGTATAGGCTGGGTATTTGGGCAAGAACTCAGGAAGATAGCTGGGAAAAGGATCATTGGTAGAGGCATAAGGGGTGAGTCAGAAGAGTGTCAATCAGGAGTCAGGAGAACTGGTATCAAATCCTAGCTTGGATATTTCCTAGTTTATGAATTTATCTCTTTGAACTTCAGTTTCCTCATCTGTCAAATGAGAAATCATAATATTTGTAATATTCCTCCCCCCCAGGGTCGTAATGAGGAAAGTGCTTTGTAAATCTTAAAGGGCATATAGAGATATTAGTTGTTGTCATTGTTGTCCAGCTCAGATCCAGATGATGAAACTTAGAACTGAAGAGCTGGCATGTGTACATGGGAAGAGTTGCTGTGAAAAGGGAAAACTGGGCCTTTGACTCTTCACACTATGTTGCTTTCACTGTTCTGCCCCAGGTTTGTCTGCATGGTCCTTGGTCCCCCAATCCTGGGAAAAGACTATCATGAGATGGGCAGAGCTGCAGCTGTACTCTTGAGTGATGAGGTGATTTGTGGGTAAACCACAGAATCAGAACTATGTTTTTTCATGGAAAAAGAATAATACATAAATTTAAACAAAATAAACAATAAGAATTTATTTGTTCTCTCTTCCTTTTTGATCTCTTTTCCTTTCATCAAGGAGGTTTTGTTGTTTTTAAGCTAACTCCCCCTCCCTTTCTACCTCCTCTGTAGGTGTTTCACTGGTCAGTCTGCCAGGCTAGCAGTCCCCAAGACCTTATCTCAGCAATGGATGCTTTCCTAGAAGAGGTGATGGTGCTGCCCCCTGGTAGAAGTGACCCCACAGAACGGATCCCTCCACCAAAGTGCCTGTCTACTCCACATAAGAGGTACAAGAAAAGGAAAAGAGGAAGAAGCAGGAGGCTTTCATTTTGCATAAATCTTCTCCCACAGATTCCTATTTTAGGCCCACTGATGGAGAAAAGAGTAGGCCCAATAGATACATGAGCAATCCAAGGATTTTGACAGACAAATCTCTAAAAAAAGAACCACTGACTGTCAATCATAACTTGAAAAAATTGTTCAAACTATCAGAAAAATGCAAATCAAAGCAACTCTGAGGAACCACCTCAAATAGGCAAAGATAGTAAAAAATGAAACAGTTCAATCGCCATACACTGGTGGGGCTGCCCATCTGTCTTTTTAGACAGCAAGTCAGCATGATGTGTTAAGAGCTACAAAACTGCTCACATATTTTGGCCCACTGATGCTAGGACTATGCTCTATGGAGGTTAGGGGCAGTGGGAAAAGAGACTTCTCTATGCACAAAAATATACATAGCAGCTTTATTTGTAATAATGAAAAATTGCAACAAACCCAGGGATGCAACAATTGGAGAACTGCTAAATAGATTGTAGCATATATGAACATCATAAAATATGATTGTGCTACAAGAAGGGAAAATATGAAGAATACAAAGAAATGAGAGTAGGCATTTAGAGTGGTCCAGAGGGAAGGAAGCATAAGCAAATGAGATTCTTCCCACTAAAGGCATCTTCTGTAGCTTCAAATTCTTCTAGAACACTTTGGATCTCATCTTTGTCACCATTACACCCTACCCAGTACTATACTTCTCTATATACGTTGTATCTCCTATTTTAGAATGTATATTTCTTGTGATCAGGAACTGTTTCATGTTTTATCTCTGAATCCTCAGATCCTAATCCGTGCCTTTCACTTGCTGGACCTGGAATCAGAAAGACTAACTCTATCTGCCTCAGTTTCCTCAACTATAACAGAACCTACCTCCTAGGGTTGTTATAAAGATAAAGAGATAATATTTGTAAAGGCCTTAAAGGCACAGTACCTGGCATGGAGCTGTTGTTCAGTTGTGTCTAACCCTTCTTGACTCCTTTTGGGGTTTTCTTGGCAAAGATACTAGAATGGTTTGCCATTTCATTTTACAGATGAGGAAACCAGGCTTAAGTGACTCACCCAGGATCACATAATCAGTAAGTGTTGGACGTTGGATTTGAACTCACGAAGCTGAGTCTTCCTGACTCCAGATCCAGCACTCTATTCACTGAGTCACCTAGCTATCCCTGGCATTGGTGTAGTTGCTATTTAAATGTTTATTCCTTTCTCTTTTCTTCCTTTTTCTGCTACTAGTCCCTTAAATATGTTATTGAATTGATGGTACTGTAGAAAGAGCCCTGGCTCTGGAGTCACAAGTTCTGTATTCATAATCCCACCTCTGATCTTCACTACCTATGAGACCTTAGGAGTCATTTAACCTCCTTAAGCCAGTTTCCTTATCTACAAAATAATAACAGTAATAATAATAGCTAAAATTCAAACAGTGCTTTTAAAATATCATCTTATTTGATCATCACAATAACCTTGAGTAGGAGGTATTATTAACATTCCCATTTTACAGATGAAGAAACTGAGGTTAAATGACTTGTCCAGGATCACACAATAAGTGTACAAGGCTGGATCTGAGATTAGGTCTAACACTGTACCATGTAGCCAGTTGGTTGGTTCTCCTAGATAAATAGCTCTGAGGTCCTTTCTTAGCTCTAAATCTATGGTCTTATGACTTGATTATATATCCAGACTATAAGTATATAGGAAAAACCCTAATATATAATTATGTAAAAGCCGATAATAATCACTGCAACAGAATTTGAAAGACTGCATACAAAAAAGCAAAAGAGATCAAGAAGGGAACAAATATAGAAGCCAACAAGACATTTGATTTTTTTAATTTGACATTTTTATTAGTTAGTAAACATATTTTTTTAAAGTAAAGATAACTTAGTGTTCACAGTTTTATGCAACATAGTATTTTTTAAAAATTAAAACCCTTACCTTCCGTTTTAGAATCAATACTATATATTGATTCCAAGGCAGAAGAGCGGTAAGGGCTAGGCAATGGGGATCAAGTGACTTGCCCACGGTCACACAGCTGGGAAGTGTCTGAGGCCAGATTTGAACCCAGGACCTCCCGTCTCTGGTTCTCATTCCACTGAGCCACCCAGCTGCCCCCCAACATAGTATTTTTAAATTTTTAAATTATTTTTTTTGGTTAGAAGTTATGAAGGTTAGACTTTATTTTTAAAAGGAGACACCCAATTCATCTCCAAGTGGAGGAATTTTCTATGTGGTAGCTACAGATAGCCACTAGGGGGCAGGGCAACTCAATTCAATTAGACAAACATTTCCTAAGCCGTTACTGTGGGCATGGTGCCAAGCAAGGTTCTGAGAATAGAAAGATTAAGACAAAAAGAAACAAAACAAAACAAAAAAGAAACAGAGGGTCTAGGTAGGCCTTCACATCCTATTTGTATATGTCCGTGAAACACATATCTCACCAAATAAATAAAAGGCCATACAAAAATACAGAGAGCAGAAGAACAAGACATCTGGGAGCATCAGGAAGATGGTATCTGAGCAGGCTCCTAAAGGAGCCTGGAGACTATCAGGCGAAGAAGTGAGGAGGGAATTACATTCTCTGGACCAAAGGCACAGAGTTGGGAGACTGAATTTCTTGTATGGGAAACAGTTAGAAGGTTAGTTCAGGCAGTGAGGTGGTACGATGAATAGAGTACAGAGCCTGGAGTCAGGAACACTCATCTTCCGGGGTTCAAATATGGCTTCAGACACTTATTATCTGGACAAGAACTCTTAACTGTTTGCCACAATTTCCTAATCTGTGAAGTGAGCTGAAGAAAGAAATGACAGTATCTTTGCCAGGAAAAACAAACAAACAAACCCCAAACCAAATGGAATCACAAAATCAGACACAACTGAACCACACACCAAGAAGTAGGTCAGTTGGGGCAGCTAAGTGGCTCAGTGGATAGAGAGCCAGGCCTGGAGTTGGAAGGACCTGGACCCTAGCTGGGTGACCCTGGGCAAAGTCACTCAAGCCCAATAGCCTCCCCCTTACCACTCTTCTTCCTGGGAATGGTACTTAGTATCGCTTCTATGAAGTTAAGGGTTAAGAAAAAAAGTAGGCCAGTTGAACTGGAACATGTTATTATGAAGCAGAGTAATATGAAATAAGAAATGAAAGGTAGGTAGAAGCCAGGCAGTAGTCTTTAAGGGCCTGGCTGAGGCTTTTTGGATTTTATCCTAGAGGCAACACTGAAGATTTTTGAGGGGGTGTGTATGGAGGGAGTGAGTGAGTGAATAGGTAAGAGGGAGGGAAGGGGAGAGATAGAGACAGAGATGGAGATAGAGAGACAGAGAGAGACAAAGAGAAAGGAGAGAGGAGAGACAGAGAGAGACAGAGAAGAAAGAAGAGAGGAGGAAGAAGAGAGAAGAGATGGGGTCAAAGTCATGCTTTAGAAATATTCATCTAGCAGCTGTGTGTAGGATGAATATCGAGGACTGGAAGCAGGAAAAGTAATTAGGTGGCTGTTGCAATAGTCCAGGTGAGAGGTGATACATTAGGGTGGAGGTTGTGTGAATGGAAAGAGGAAAATGGATGTGAGGATTGTGGAGGTATAATCGACAAGACTTGGCAACATTTGGAGTATGGTAGGAGCAGGGCCGTGGAAAGGGCTGAGAATCTCAGAGGTTAGGGAAGTTCCCAGAGGGGCCATTGGTATGACTCAACCAACTTCATAGCCTTTTCCCTTGTCAGACTTCCTTTAGAGCTTCAGGAATCCAAGGGCTCTTGCAATGAGAGTGTTAACTCTAAGAGGGACAGACATGGCTATGAGTATGAGCCCCAGCATGCTATTAAGGAGCTGCAGAGGACAGGAAGGTGAGTGTGAACTAGAATGGAGATAAATAGTGGAATTGGGGGGAAAGGGGAGAAGGGGCATGGGAGACCAGGGCAGCTGTAGTCAGGGGAAGGGCATAGAGCCTGGGGCAGCTGTAGTCAGGGGAAGGGCATAGAGCCTGGAACCCTTGAGAGAGTACAGTGGGATGGACTTGCCAGATATGACCCAGAGGAAACCTTGCAAAGCCTACCTGGAGTGGGGAGAGGGCTCTAATACCTCCTCTTTAGGAATGGTCTGATGCCTGGGATGGGGGAGGGAGGGTAGGCTGTTTGGGGGTTTGGTGCAGGATGTAAGAAGGAAGGCCCCCTGGTACCTGAGTGACTTCTTGGATGCCTTTGATGCCCAAAGCCTTTCTGCTATACTCTACATCTATCTGGCTACTATCGCCAATGCTATCACCTTTGGTGGACTACTGAGTGATGCCACTGACAATGCCCAGGTGGGTTGTATTGGGTGGAAGCCCTCTGACCATATAGTTTTCCTAAGGAGATTGGAGTCAGGGAGCACAGGCCCAGAACGCTCACCTCAGTGACAACCTCCTTTGTCTCCACTTGTGCCCTTATCTTTTCTTGTCTTACTCTTACCCAGCTTGTCAGAGGTCCTAAGTAGCAGAGCCAGGACTTACACCTAGGTCTTTGCTCATTTAAATCCAATGAGCCAAGGGGCAGCTGGGTAGCTCAGTGGATTGAGAGCCAGGCCTAGAGATGGGAGGTCCTAGGTTCAAATCCGGCCTGTGTGACCCTGGGCAAGTCACTTGACCCCCATTGCCTACCCTTACCACTCTTCCACCTATAAGTCAATACACAGAAGTTAAGGGTTTAAAATAAAAAAAAAATTAAAATTAAATCCAATGAGCCATGGAGGATTCTGAGGACAGAGAGACCACTTTCTGGAGCTAGTGCCCTAAACACAGAAATCTCAGTTAGGGTAGAAGATAGGCACTAGGAAGTCTGTGGTCTATTAGGTTTCCTTTCAACTGCATGGCCTTATTCCCTTTCTTATAAAAGCTACTAAGAGCTGCTTTCATCTGAGGGGGGCTTATTCTCAGTCCCTGAAGTGATGCATACTTACTATCTCCCCTTGACCAGGGTGTGCTGGAGAGCTTCCTGGGCACCTCTGTGGCAGGGGCCATATTCTGCCTCTTTTCAGGACAGCCTCTTACTATCCTCAGTAGCACGGGGCCTATCCTCGTCTTTGAACGGATACTCTTTTCTTTTAGCAGGTAAGAGAATATCGACTCTCCCCTACCCCCATTATTCTACCCTTGCATGTAATTCAGGGCAAGACAGTGTCCAGTGGGGATTCCCAGACCTGGGGTAGCAATGACTTCCTGTCCCTCATTTTCCACTTAACCGATAGCTACCACTTGGGGAAGCAGCCACTGCACTCGTATGCCTTTTATACAACCATATGGGAGTAAGGAGGGGAGAGCTTTTTGGAGTAGTCACCTCTGTCCTTCAGGGAATTGCAGAAAAGCTGTCTGAGGAGGCCAGGCCCATGGTAGAGATTGCAGATAAACTCAGAGCCCTTGACTCTTCTCTCTTCTTCTTCCACTGAATAGGAATCATGGCCTAGACTACCTACCCTTCCGCCTGTGGGTGGGGATCTGGGTGGCATTCTTCTGCCTGGTGCTGGTGGCCACAGAGGCCAGTGTCCTGGTACGTTATTTTACCCGCTTCACAGAAGAAGGTTTCTGTGCCCTCATCAGCCTTATCTTCATCTATGACGCCATTGGCAAGATGCTGAACCTTACAGAGGCCTTTCCTATCTTCCGACCTGGCCCCTCTGGAGTTACTGGCTTCACCCCTCATGGCTGCCTCTGTTATTTCCCAGACCCAAAAGGTGAATAGGAGGGAGGTGGGCTGATAGGGGAATTGTCAGGTGACTCAGAGAAAGTATCATAAGTCTTATTGCCTTATATGATTTCACAATAAGTGAAAGGCACAATTCGCAGGGAGAGAACTTAGGCTCAAATATGTGATTGAATGTCAAGGCTTTTGTTTTAAGTTTCAAACAGAACAGAACAGTTTTACAGAATCACAGAATTTCAGGGTCAGACCTCCTCAGTGGTCATCTAGTCTAACTTGGTGGTGTTGCTCAGTCATTTTTTCAGTCATGTCCAAGTCTTCACTCCATTTGGGGTTTTATTGGCAGAGATACTGAGATGGTTTGCCATTTCCTTCTCCAGCTCATTTTACAGATGAGGAAACTGAGACAGTTACGTGACTTGCCCAGAGCCACACAGCAATATGTGTCCGAGGTCATATCTGAACTCAGGAAGAGTCTTCCTGGCTCTAGGCCTGATACCGTATTCACTGTGCTACCTAGCTGCCTTAGTCCAACTCATATTTGAAAAGAAATTCCTACTATAATCACCTGTTAAGTGTTCATCTAGCTTCTGCTTGAAGAAAACCAATAGGTAGAACTCTGCGAATTCCCAGGGCAGCCCATTCCCTTTAGGGAAAGTTTTAGTTAAGAATTTCCTCATTTAGAGCCCTAATTTGACTCTTTACAATGCCCATCAAAGGGTATGAACCTCAGCTATTTTGTCTTTTCCCTCAGGGAATATGTCTTTGTTGAAGGGGCAGAGCCAAGAGGACATGGATGCTGCTCTGGGGATGGTGAGGAAGAGGCAAACTTAAGGATGGGACAGGTCTTGGGTGAAAATGGGAGCAACTGAAGGATTCTTGGGGCAGGTCTCAGGGAAATCAGTGTTTTCTGGCAGTCTCCCTACTCCCTCCCCCACCCCCCTAATACTTACGTAGATCAATAGATCCTACAGGCTAAAGGGCTCTCCCTCCCCCACCCGGGGGCACTTCATTGGGATGATTCCAGGGAGCTGGACTTGCCTTTTAGCTTCCACCTTTCCCCTTCAAATTAGGACCTACACCTTGTCAATGTGTCTCTGCTGTCTCCACCTGACTGTGCCCTTCAAGGAGGCCAACCAAGAGGTCTTGGCTGTCATTTTGTCCCAGATGTTGCCTTCTTTTCCCTCTTACTTTTCTTTGCCACCTTCTTTTGTGCCACCATCCTCAAGCACTTCAAATCCAGCCATTTCTTCCCCTCCATGGTAAGTATCTCCTTCTACACTACCTACTCCCCCATCTAACTATCCTAGAAGATGTCAGTTACTTAGGACTTTGGGGTGGGGGAAAGAAGGGATGGTGTCTTAGTTTACTTATCTCATATGGGGGCAAGTTTCCTCAGAGCAGCTGGGACTTGGGGGTCAGATTAGGATTGAATCCTGTGTGGTCAGGTACGGAAGGTGATCAGTGACTTCTCCATGGTCCTGGCCATCCTGCTAGGTTGTGGATTGGATGCTTCCCTTGGCCTCAGCACACCCAAGCTCACAGTGCCCAGTAAGTTTAAGGTGAGATAAGGGTCCCAGGAGGAGAGGGAGGCAAAGATGTGTGCTCCGTGGATATGTAGAGAATAGAAAGAAGAAAGGGATCTCAGAAACCTCAGTTCTGGACCTGGGTCTACTAATTTAAGAAGACTCTAAGCCCCTGTTCTATTATCTATTTCCAGCTTTCTGCTTCTAGGAGGACCCTGGTGGGCTCTGAGGTATCAAAGGCCCTAGTCCCCAATTGCCCCTACTAAGTTTGAACTTTCATTCTGGGGCTTCTTTTTCTGTAGTCCACAACTGAGGATCATCATACCCTTAGCTGACTTTTGTAGTTCACAATAAAGGTTCTTCAGGAGAGAGACAAACCATGCCCTCTCAATCTAGGGGCTCTTCAGGGGAATGGAGTATGGCTTAGTTCAGGCTTTCAGATTTTGTCTCTATGTCCTAGAGTCTCCCTGTGTCTCAGAAGCCCCAATATCCTCAAGGGCCTCCAGGGGAGGAGGTAAAGGGAGGGAAGGACTCATGTTTAGGCAATTTTAAGGGTTCAGGAACTCAAGAGGCAGCAAAATCTCTACCTTTACCATGTCTCCACTCCCCAAGCACTGCTCTGGCTCCTGTAATCAGAGCTGACGCTACCACACCCAGTCCTGCCCCAGACTCAGACTCCTGGCAGGTCTGAACCTGGATGGACACACCCTCAGTCCCAAGATGGCATGTATAGGTCATTTTTCATCAGTCCCTTGTCATCTTTCAGTATCAATAAAGGGATAATCTCCAGGGTCTCCCCTAGCTCAGGCCCTTTAACTATGTGCTGCCTTTTACTAGGAATATAGTTTGTATAACAGCTCTTTCAGGTCCTGAATTCAGTGGAAGAGGAAGGAGTTTCCTCATTGTGATGCAGTGGGGGGCAAGTAAGGGCAGAGTTTATGAATTTCTTAGAGGAATCTTGGTTTGAGTTCAAGAGGCAAGATATTTTTGTGGACACTGCACTCTATCCTTTCTCTACCTCCATCACACATAGCCCACTCATCCTGATCGGAGGTGGCTAGTGCCATTGTTTGGAACTAATCCCTGGTGGTTGTGCCTGGCAACAGCACTGCCAGCCCTTCTGATGTCTATCCTTGTCTTCATGGACCAGCAGATAACTGCTGTCATCCTCAACCGAAAGGAATACCAGCTTCAGGTGAGATTGCCTCCTTGCTCCCTCAGGTCACCTTGCCTTTCCCTATCTTCAGGGTAACTAGCCCCTTCTAGCCCTGGGGCTATCAGTGTCCAATCCCTAAGAATACTGGAATAAGAATAATCTAGGAGGCCCTTCTTGATTTCTCTAATTGTTAGTGGTCCCTTCCCCTACAAAAATCATTTGGTATTTATTTTGTATAATCACCTATTAAATTATGTGTGTACATGCTATATCTCATCTAGTAACATTTAACTTTCTTGAGGGCAGGAAATTTTTCATTTTTTGCCTTTGTATCCCTTACATCTGGTACAGTGCCTGTCAAATAGGTGCTAATAAATAAGAGTTAAATGAGGTGGGGATATTGAGCTTTGACTGGGATCTATGCCATCCCTCCTCTATAGAAAGGTGCTGGATTCCATTTAGACCTTTTCTGGGTGGCCATGCTGATGCTACTGACCTCAGCCTTGGGTTTGCCCTGGTATGTCTCTACCACGGTCATCTCATTGGCCCATATGGATAGTCTCCGTCGGGAAAGTGAAGTCTGTGCTCCTGGAGAACTGCCCCGATTCCTGGGCATCAGGTGGGACCAGTGTTTGAATTGTTTTTGGTTAAAGGCAGGGGAATTCCTTTGGTTACTTTAAATCAGAGCTGAAAGCTTCAAAAAGTCCCTCTTTCTTTTCTTTTATCAAGATCCAAATTTGATTGAGAATCTGGAGGGAAGGGCATGATAGGAGTTTTCCTCTGTGTGTGTATGGGAAGGGGGGAGAAGGTTGGAATGATTGATATTTTTATCCCCATCAACCCCAGTTCTTCATTCTTGACATAGGGAGCAGCGTCTCACAGGACTAGTGGTCTTCATCCTTACTGGTTTATCCATCTTCCTGGCCCCTGTGCTCAAGGTAATAGTCTTTGGGACAGAGGTATTGTTAGTGGGGCTCTGGTCATCCTAGTGGGAGCAGATCCTTCCCTATTCTGTATCCCTTTGGGTCATAGTCTTAGGTTTGGGTCTGGGGGCTTAAATCTAAAGGAGACCTCCCCATCCCAATCCTGGCCTTCCTGGGACATCTAAGAGAATATGTACAACTCTATAGCCCAGGACAGCTTTGAAACAAAATCTCTTGATTTCTCAATAAGCAAGTGTTTATTGAACACATATGTGTAAGGCCCAAATCTGGGAATAGGAGAAACAGAAATATAAGATCCATGCCTTCTAGAAGCTTCTTCAATTTAGGGAAATCGTATGTAAACATGTGAACAGATAAGTAACACCATCAGAGTCCCCTATCGTAGGGTAGCTTATCTTAGTACTAAGTACAGTCAGTGCTGTAGGATTCAAAAGTTCATAAAATTCTGGTACCAGAAGGACCCTCAAAAGTCATATTGTCCAAGCTTTTGAGTCTTAGGTTAAATGATTTACCCAAAAGTATACAAGTTAAAGACAGAACCAGGACCAGGACCCAGGTATCTTGACTCCCAGTTCAGAACTTTTTCCAAGTAGCACCCAGTCTTCCCCCAAGTTAAAAGTGATACTGCTAATGGACGGTGGTCCTGATCAGATCCCAGAGAGTGGGAGGGAGGAAGAGAGCCCCAACACAGATCAACCCCTCTGAGAGGAATCTGTCCAGTCTGCTCTCATTGTCTCCTATCACCAAAGCTTCCTGAAACCAGATCCTTTCTTTGGGTTTTCCAGTTTATTCCCATGCCAGTACTCTATGGAATCTTCTTTTATATGGGAATGGCAGCACTGAGCAGCACCCAGGTAAGCAGAATCACTTCATCTTAACTCTGATCTTCAAACCTCTGTTTCTGTTCTCAGCCCCCCACCCCCCACCCCAGGCTCTTTCTTGTCCTGCTTTCCCAGTTCTTGGTCCCAGTGGCCCTCAGTCCTTGTTCCCCACATCCTTCAAAGTCTTATTCAACTTTTCCTTATCCTCATTGGTCTCGTCCCTGGATTCAGGCCATCTGGAGACGACTCTATAGATAAAAGGACAGTGAAGATAGTTTTTTTGTTTTGTTTTTGGAGCAGATGGGAGAAGAAGCTAGAGGCCTCCCTTGTAGAGGTGTCATATCTGACAGTGTTCCTGAATGGTCAGGGATTTAAATAAAAATTTTCCTCAGACTTCTATCCCCTAATCTTTCTTTCTTTGCCCATAGTTTTCAGAACGTGTGAAGTTGCTGTTGATGCCAGCAAAATACCAGCCAGACCTGTTGCTTCTTCGGCATGTGCCTCTCAGCCGAATTCACCTCTTCACAACAGTACAGCTGATCTGTTTGGGTCTACTCTGGGCAGTCAAGTCTACAGTAGCTGCTATTGTGTTTCCCCTCATGGTGACAGTGGGCTTGGGGGAGGGGGGGAAGGTTAAGGGTGGACTTCACAATCCCAGGGTTTGGAAGAGGACAATATTCATGATCTATATGGTATAAGTCAGGTATCTATAGTTCCTTACAATAAAGGGGGGAATCTACTTTCTTCTACCAACATCTTGTGAAATGGAAACTATCTTCCAAAGTAACTCCCAGGTCAAGATGTTTTGAGGTCTGGCTATATTGAAATGGAGATCATTAATCTGAACAGACCCTAGGAGAGTTCCCAAGGTAACCATTAGAGAAATCAAAGAGGAAAAGAGAAAAATTTTATTTCAGCCACATAGTGAAGTAGTATCTAGCCTGGTAGGATAGTCCTTCTTCTAATAACCAGTAGCTCTCCCAACCCCTTCATCAATAAGCATTTATCAAACAGCTATTGTATCCAAGCTAGTAGGTGGAAACACATATATAAAAGTGCTACAGCCTCTGCCCTCAAGGAGCTGATATTCTACTGAGAGAATACAAAATGTTCCCAGATAAGTAAATACTGATGAATGCAAAATAAATACATAGGTTTTGGAAGAGAGGCATTAATAACAAGAGGAATAAGGAAAGAAATTCTGGGGGCAGCTAGATGGTTCAGTGGATGAAGAACAGGCCAGGAGGCAGGAGGTCCTAGTCTTAAATTTGGCCTTAGACACTTCCTAGCTGTGTGACCCTGGGCAAGTCTAGCCCTTACCACTCTTCTACCTAGGAGCTGATATTTAGTATTGATTGTCAAACAGAAGGTAAGGGTTTAAAAAAAAAAAAAAAGGAAAAGACTTCTAAAGGAGGTAGCACTTGAGCTAAGCCTTAAAGAGAGCAGTGGCTTGGAGAATTGGAGATGAGGACAGAGAGCATTCCAGGTGCCTCAGAGATAGTCTGGACAAAAGTAGGGAGGTGGAAGACTGAATGTCAGATAGGGGGTACAGCAAGTAAGCCAGCCTGGCAGCAGAAGAGTACAAGAGGGAGAGAGCAGTATGTAACCAACCTTGAAAGACAGGCTAGAGCCAGGTCATGAAGGGAGTCTCCCTGACAGCCACTTTATTCCTGGTACAGCTGCTGGGCCTTGTTGGGATCCGGAAAGCCCTGGAGTGGGTCTTCTCACCACAGGAGTTAAGCTGGCTAGATGACCCAATGCCGGAGGAAAATGAGAAGAAAGTCCAGGAAGAGAAGGTATTGGAACCAGAGTTCAAGCCCAAAGGGACTGTATGTGAGCCTGGACTGAGATGAAGAACAACCAGGGAAGACAGTGGATATCTGTCCCTGAAAAGAGGAGCTTCTATTCAGCCTCCAATAATACAATAATTCCATTCTCCACTCTGTGCTAGAGGAAAAATAATATAAAAGTTAGTGACCCTTAGAGTCAGAAAGACTGGAATTCAGGTGACTTAAATGTCTTAGTGCCCAAGGTGACTAAGGTATGCATTAGTGGAAGGAGTCCTATTGCACTGATGAAATCACAGGTCCAGATCCCCCTTAGAAATCTTTGTGCTAAGTAAGACAGATGGGCAAATGGACAGGTTGTATGTGGGGCATTCCCTATATCTAAGTGATGGAGTAGGCAAACTGGATTTTTCTCCAGAGCTCTTAAGAACTATATCTTTTTTTCACTCTTATCCCTAAAGTCTGAGTTGATTTATCAGCTGAGGGCTCCAGAAATTAACATCTCAGTGAATTAGCCGGAGGAAGAGGAGGAGGAGGAAGAAATTCACACAGCTAAACCTGAGGTGAGAGTGTGAAGGGGATTGGAGATTTTAGTCCTGGGGTACTACCTTGGGGGGCTCAGCACTCAAACAATACCCTATTCATTTGGTTGTCCTCCTACACTTCTAATGACAGCCTCTCCAGGAGGAAATGCCTTGAGGCTGGAGGGGGATGAGATCTGTAGGCACTCAATTCAATAAGAACGAACCTTCACCCCACGTAAAGCTGAGGTCTAGCCAGGAGAGGGAGCCCTAGTTAACAAAATTTCTGCACTAAAGTAAATGGATTTATTTACTTAAGGCTGTGGTTCCCAAAGCATGGTCTTCAAAGTCAAAACTATTTTCATAATATTATTAAGATGTCTTAATTTCAAATATGCCAATTATCTGTAAATTCTTCGGGAGGCTGAGTGGGCGGGGTTTTTCATTTCTTAAGAGGGTAAAAAGGATCCCGAGATGAAAAGCTTAAGAACCATTGAATTAAGGAAACCAACTTTCTCCTTTTCCCTCTCCCTCCCCACTCCGACCCCAAAAAAGATTTTTTAAATAGGCAAGTCTGTAGGGAATAAAAATAAGAAGGCTGAGAGGAGAGAGGCAGGGAGAAGAGGGAGGGAGGTCAAGATGAGAAAAGAGAACTGGGTTAAAGGTGAAGAAATTACCTGCTCTGTCTTCTTGCTAATGGTTGCAGCCCCAGAGCACAGGCCATTTAGAGATTATATATTGGGGAGTGGGGTAAGGAACAGGAGTTGGGAAGTCTCTTGCATCTGCACCTTCAATTCTACCTCTTCTGAAGCTATAAGTATTTTATAATTCTTCCTTTTTCACTTGATTTCTCAAAATTTGTAATTGATGTGTCTGTGTTTGATCAGATTTCATGTTTCCATGATGCCTTTGGGACTGAAAGACAGCCTTTCTCCATGGGGGAATCTTTCAGCAAGCTGTACATAAGCTCCACAAGTGTGGAGAAAACCCTTTGCACAGATTCTGATTGTGAGGGTATGCTGCAGGGTGTTGATACAGGGTTGTAATATCACAAGGTACAGCAAAATTTGGTATATGAAACAGACTTTACTTAGATACAATTTCCCATCTTGGAGCAAAGGCAATAGATGTACTTTTGCCTTCCAGATATTATAGCCTTTACATCTCACCAGTCTCAACAGACTGTTTAGAAAGCAGAGTTCATGTAGTATTCTGGGAAGTGTAGTCCAAAGAATTTCCCTCTGTGAGCTGAACTCTCATTTCTAGACACTGTAGGATCAAAGAATCCACTCACAGAGACACTAAATGAAAACAATGAAAGGGAAGTTGGTTTCCTAAATTTAGGATGGATTGTCCTAGACAAAGACTCAGAAGGTCCATCCTTCTATTTTCTCAAGGTCTCACTTTTAGGACCCTCTTTTGATTTGTTCTGTTCTCTCTCATCTTGAACTATCCTTGGCATATCCAATGTCCACAGCTGCCTTTAGTATTCCACCTCTTTCCATCCCCCTATCTCTATCCCACTCTCTTCAACAGGCACATTTCTCAGATACCAAGACAATGCCTGCCTCTGTCTCATCTGTTTGGAGGGGCATTATGTATGGTGGCTTGGGCTGAATTCCTTCATTTTAGGCTCAGGAAGTGAGTGTTGGAATGGGAAGGACCAAGAGCCAGTGGTGCTTCAGGAGACTAGAATTCCAGTGTTCTGAGGCCTCAGCCATTCTTCTGATCTTTGCCCGAGCTGGATGAGACTATAAAGTTGGCTGTTTTGTCTACAGAAATGTTGAACAGGCAAAATCCCTATCCAGGGATTATCATTAAAATGAATAAAGTCCTCAAAGTATTTCTCAAATTACTTTTTTTTCTCTTATGAGATTTTATAATTTGATTAGATTCTGGGATTACAAGGATATTCCTCTTGAAGACAGGAGAGTGTGCTACTCACCAAAGGCAGGTATCCTCTTCAGTTCCTGGATTCCCTTGCTCTTTGCCTGAAGCAAAATCAGAGTAGAATGGCTGGATGCTTAAACCATACAATCCTACTCCCAGAGAATGAGGATGGTAGTTAAGAAGGAACATGGTAAGAGAGCAGGTCCTGAAAACCACCCATTAAGTCACCTGGTTACTAGGCATAAAGGTATAGGGACAAAAGATCACTACTGTTCCTCTCCTTACCCACTCCTACTGGATTGAATTCTGACATCTTTCAATTTATTTTCACGAGTTTTTATTGTATGTGTGATATGTTTTCTGTCATGGCATAAGGAATATGGAAATATGTATTGCATGAAGCACTGGTATAATTTATATCAGACTATTTACTGTGGGGGGAGGGGGCAGGGAAAAAAGAGAGAATCTGAATTGGAAAAGTGTCCAAATTTGTTTCTACATGTAATTGAAAAAATTTTTTTATGTTTAAAAAAGCTCTTCCAGTCTTAGGGGCAGCTGGGTGGCTCAGTGGATTGAGAGCCAGGCCTAGAGACAGGAGGTCCTGGGTTCAAATGTGATCTCAGACACGTCCCAGCTATGTGACCCTGGGCAAGTCACTTGACCCCCATTGCCTAGCCCTTACCACTCTTCTGCCTTAGAACCAATACACAGTATTGACTCCAAGACAGAAGGTAAGGGTTAAAAAAAAAAATGCTCAAGCAATCTGCCAGTCAGCTTAACTTTACAATAGGGACTAAAGGCTGCACACTAAGCCTGGTCATTTAACACCCTTTCAACAATGCATCTTTTTCACTAAGTGCAACTTAGGGTAGACATAGGAAGAAACTGCCTGAACTAAAAGGATAGTGAAATACTGGAAAGCATTACCTGAGACTTGTGAGAAGTAGAGAGGTTCCTGTATTTAGTGTGGGAGAAGCACCTGAACCTGCCTGAAGACAGAGAAAGAGATGATATTATCTCAAGAATTCAAAACAAATAACTTAAACAGCAGTAAGCTGGAGCCAAAAAAATGATTGTTAAATTTTCAGTGTTAGCTCTTACACTTCAGAATCTGCAAAATGCTACAAAACTGAGCTTGAATGATTGTTTTGTCTATTGTCTAGACTTAAGAAAGTGATGGGAGAAACTGTTAAAGGTGCAGATAAAACTTAAAAATGTGTTCTGTGAGTGGAGCCAGTTATGAAACATTTAACTGTACACCCCTGACCTTAAAGCATTTTTTGCACATTTTTTTAATCCCAAAGTTTCAATTTTAAAAATATTCTAAAAAAAAAAAAAAGGCACCATTCCTTAGGTCCCTAATGGCAAACCTATGATATGTATGTCAGCACTGACACTTGTAGCCATTTTTTATGACACGAGGCCACATACAGAGAAGTATGGGGCTGAATGCTGGATGAAACATTTGCTGTAATGTAGTGTAGACACTCTGTGCTGGAGGTCTGTAGGCCAAAACAACTGTCACTAAGCAGGATAAGTTAAATAATTAGTTTTTGGTTTATTAAAGTTATATATTACAATTATATATTTTTGTTATTTAAACTATAAATATCATGAAATTATGGTGTTTTTTTCCTCGAAGTGACACACCACCTGAGTTATGCTCGTTTTTTGGCAAATTTTGACATACCAAGCTCAAAAGGTTGCTCATCACTGCCTTAGGTGAAGATTCAAATGCTTTAACACTCTCTAGGGTATGGGTTCTTAACCTAGGGTCCATGGAAAAATTTTTTTCAGTTAAGTCCATGAATCAGGCCACTGATTTTACAGAAACCTTAGGTCAGTGATGGTCAACCTTTTAGAGATGGAGTGCTGGGCTCTGCCCTTACCCACCCTCCCAGACCAAGTGCTATGCTAGCCTCCCCCAGATGCTGGGCACATACACCTTGCCCTGCCCTTACCCCACATAGGGGAGAGAAAAAGGACTCCCATTGGGCTGCTTGGAAGAGGGGCAGGTGAAGTGAAAAAATGTCATCAGGTACAGTAGAAAGAGGGAGGGTTCCTCCCCCCACCCAGTTCCTCTGTCTTTCTAGTAATGAACTCTGGGGGTAGAGAGTGGGGAGGGAAGGTGACCGAATGCCCACAGAGAGTGCTCTGCATGCCATCTTTGGCACCTATGCCATAGGTTCGCCATCACTGCCTTAGGTCAATTGATCTAGTTCTCTGGACCTCAATTTTCCATAAGGGTTAATAACCTGGCTTCCTTGTGTTCCAAGCTGCTGCCAGGTTTAATTGTTGCTTGTATCCAATTTAGGTTGTGCATAATCTTTATGAGAACAATGTCAGGAAAAGTTCCTCTCCATATCCAGGATTAGTCTCTTCTCTGGAAATTTTCTGGGAAGGCTTGCACTAAGATGAGGATGATGAGAAACACATGATGCAAAGAATTCCTTTCCTCTTGACCCTCAGGTCCCTTGTACCCTTGTACTTGCTTGCTACTCAATATGTTAATTTTTTTGTCTTTGCAAACACTACTGTAGGATCTGGGAAATATATGTGTATTTATTCAGATATAAGTAAATGTTTACTGATATGGCTAGAACACCTTTGCTTCTCTTCTCCTGTGAGAACTTAAAAAGAGGGGAGACAAGGCACGGGATACAGTCCTTTTGCCACCTCCTCAAAAGCAGATGGTTATGGGAATAAGGGAATTATGACACTAAGTCATTCCATTTTGGCCATCCTCCAAGCACCCACGTCCCTCCAAGAAAAAAGAATCTGGGTTCCCCAGAGAACATCTATCTAGGAAAACCTTGGAGGGAGCAGTTTGAGCCAAATACTGCCCTTTAGAACAACATGAGACTAAAGGAATATGCAGCCTGTTGACTGGTGCCTAGCTCATTTAATCAACATCAGGAAAATAAAGAATTCTAAGGAGATGAGTTGAAGTTTCTAGATGGAGTTTGGGAAAGGATTCAAACCTCGAGAAACTAACAAGTAATCTTAGTGAGAATTTGTGCTGTAGATCTTGACTCTAGAACAGATGCAACTTAAAGATCATTTTCCAATTTCTGTGTGCATATGTATGTAAGCATGTGGGTAAGTATATATATATATGCAAGTGTACTTGTCCAGGCCTGTCCTTTGCACTAGTTTGGACAGGATGGGGAATGGTGATAAAAGAGAAATAAGCCCCTTTTTAAAATTAAAATTTATTTGTATATTAAAATACCTAGTTAACTCTCCTTCCACCCCCTCCCCCCCATAAAGAAGGCATCATTTGAAAAAAAGGTATATATAAAACTATGTCTTACTTATTTCTTTTTATCAATTCTGTGGGGGTGGACATACATAAGTCATTCTTCAAAAAATATTTCTTTTGCTATATATAATGTTCTCTCTTTTTTTTAAACCCTGACCTTCCGTCTTGGAGTCAATACTGTGTATTAGCTCCAAGGCAGAAGAGTGGTAAGGGTGGGCAATGGGAAGCAAGTGACTTGCCCAGGGTCACACAGCTGGGAAGTGTCTGAGGTCACATTTGAACCTAGGACCTCCTGTCTCTAGGCCTGGCTCTCAATCCACTGAGCTACCCAGCTGCCCCCTATATATAATGTTCTCTTGGTTCTGCTTGTTTCACTTTTCACAACTTCATGTAGGTCTTTCTATGTTTTTTCCAAAATTTACCTGCTTGGCATTTCTTACAGCATAGTAGCATTTCATCACAACCATATGCCCCAATTTTTTTAGCTATTCCCCAAATGAAGGACATTCCTTCAATTTCTAGTTCTTTGCCACCACAAAGATAGCTGCTATAAATATTTTAGAACATAGAAGTTCTTATCCTTTTTCCCTGATCATCTTAGGAAAATAAATCAAATGGTGATATTGCTAAGTCAAAAGGTATACATAGATTTTATAACTCTCCAAAATGGTTGGATCAGTTCCCAGTTCCACCAACAGTGTATCAGTGTCCTCATTTTTCCAAATCTCCTTCAAAAGAGAAATAATCTCCTTAGGAACATGGATACCATGCTGCCTAATCCTCTGGTCTTTTCAAAATCAATCAACAATTATTGACTGAGCATCTGCTCCTGGCACTGTTGGTTACTTCTCTCTCTTTAATGAATATGGGTTTGTATCCTGGGGTAAGAGGCACTTTCCTCTAAGGCCTTCCCCTGGACTTCAATACTAATAATTCAAGGGGATGCTGTTTAGTAACACTAATTGATTGCTATATTCTTGGCTTTCCCCTAAGATCTTCTTCCCCAATCACTGACTCTCCTTTTCTAAGGCAGCAAAAGTCAGAAAGAAGACTAGGACTCAGCTTGGGGAAAAACAAAAGGTGAAAGATAAGAAATAATTGTTAATTCACATTTTATTTCCCCAAAGTCTGGCTTTATTCATGTCCTGGACTTAATCTAATTTAACAAGCAAGAGAGTGGATTTAGATTTTATTTTTTAACTTAAAAAAATTTAAGGGTCTGGGTCACTTCAATAGAGAGATGAGCAAGAGGTTGATAATGGACATTTTGGAGAATGTGCCCTCTGACTCTAGAACTTGACTCATATCCTGTCCTTAACTCTTAGTCCTGCTCTTCACAGAAGGCAGAAGCTCTGCCACAAGTTCCTATCCTGGAGGAGATTACAAGTTGGAGAAAAGTGCAAAAAATTCCCTTTGGCAACAGCCTAGTACTTTACTGTCCCCTCTCTCCATTTCCCAGTAGTCACAATTAGAAGAGAGCACAGGCTTTTTTTTTTCATGAAGAACCATGCATTCCATGCATTAGAGAAAACCACCTTGGTGACCAATGCCACACATTTCAGGGCTGCTCTAGTGTTCTTTCTGCCCTTCAGCTCCACTGATCCAGGGACATACTTAGGGTTAGGAGGGGTGACCTGGAGATAGGAAGAGTCTAAGTAAAGCATAGCTACCAAAAATTATCATTACCCCCAGCTAAGAACAGATTTAAAACTTTAAAGGGCCTTTACAGCCATGGAGTCTAACCCTCCAATTTAAAGATGAGGAAACTGAGGCCAAGAGAACTTAAATGATTTGGCCAGTGTTTGGGAAGAATTGTAACCCAGGGTTTCCATTTCTAGGACCCTGTGTACTACTCTACCACATAATGCTGGATATTTTCATTAATTAAGTGAAGATAAATTAGATGTTTCTAAACCCCCCTCCAAAAAAAACCACAACTCTTATTTTCTGTCTTAGAATTCATACAAAGTATTGGTTTCAAGGTAGAAGAGTAGTAAGGGCTAGACAATTGGGACTGAGTGACTTGCCCAGGGTCACATAGCTAGAAATGTCTGAGGCCAAATTTGAACCTAGGCAGGGTCTCCAGGCCTGGCTCTCTATTGTAAGATTTAAATTAATGTCCAATACTCCAAATGTTATATTTTATAAAGTTTATTAATAATCACTAGAAGTTAAATATCTAACAAAATAAGACCACATGATCAAGCCTGTTTAAAAGCCCCGATCCAGCAGCTTGTGATCCAGGAGAAGAGAGAGAGAGGTAGGGTTACACCAAATTTATATCCTCCCTAAGGCAGGACATAATGTGAGCAGGAAAGTGGGGTGCTGGGAATCGTAGTTCAAGGGTGCAGAAATTAATTACACACTGTCCACTGAGCCATCTAACTGACTCTAAATGTTCTTTCCAGAAGAAAGAAAAGTACAAATGAAAATTCGGTCCAAATTTTCCAAGTTGAATATATTTCCCCAATTTTGACTTTAAAAACAACTCTATTCAAAGACAGGGCAGAATTTTTTCTAATGTCTGGTCTTTAAGGGAGGTTTTGTTTTTTTTTCTTGTTTTAAGTAATACAGCATGATGTAGGGAGCATTTTTGGAGTCAGGCAAATCTAGCTTTCATATCCAAGTCTCTGACACTTACTAGCTTGATAACCTTGGGCAAGTTACTTAATTTCTTGTAGTTTGTTTTTTCAGCTGTTAAATGGGAAATAATACCTGTTGTGCCTACCTCACAGCATTGTTGTAAGATTCGAATGAGATCACATATATAAGGCACTTTGTAAATTTTGAAGCTCTATATAAAGGTCAGCTATTACTATATATTCCCATATTACTGGACAAATGTACCAGTAGTAGCTATGAACTTTTAAGTGACAAGGTCAGTGGTGTGCAAACAGTGGAAAAAAAAATCTCCATGTAGTTTTCTTATTCTGTCCAACACCTTCCCCCTAGAAACTCTTGGTCCCACCAACAGCTTCCCAACATTCTCCAGAGGCCTTCAACATTCACTAAGTATCAACCAGGGGCCCCAGAACCTAAGCTGACAGAATACATTCCTCCCTTCCCTGGAGCCTCTACTGTGGCTTAATCTCAGTTAAGTAACTTGCATTTCATAAGCAGAGTCATTAATGACAATTTGCCAGCAACTGTTGCCCTACTCAATACAGGACTGGCAGAGAAACTATCTTCAGCAATGGAAACTCCTTCCCTTCCCTCCTATTCCCTGCAGGAATAAGATACCTTTATCAACTTTGGCCAGAGCCCTCCCACATCCCAGACCCATGCACTATGAATGGAATGATTGAAATTGTCTGACAAACTTTCTAATGGCTGTTGGACAGATCTCTCCCCACCTCCTGCCCTTAACCAGAAGGCTGAACCCTAGCTGGCTTGACTGTCTTGCTGTTTAGCAGGGAAACCAGAGATTCAGGCCTGGGTCTGACAGAAACTTACAGGTTAGAAGAGTGTCTGGGCGAGTCCTAACAATCATTCCTCTTACTCATGGTCCTAGGATCCATGAGGTGTAGGTTCTGGTGCTTCCTCCATGCTAGAATCTCATCTGGGTTCTCTCGAGGCACTCTGCAGCTACAACATGCATTACACTGCTTCCTAAGGAAATAGCACCTGGTGAGTGGCACTGTTACCTGCCTTACAGGTTAACACCAAACTGCATCTCCTAATTTATGGACCTGACCTCATAGACAAGGGGTGCGGTGAACTGAGTTCAAAGACTAAAGAAGAGTCTCTTAACTCTTGGCTTACCCAGCAAGGTGACTAGTTTCCCATTTATAAACACACATTGCTCCCCTAAACAAGAATTCTTGGTAGATGTCCTTGAGGCTTTGCTTCTGATTCTTGATGGTAAAGTCAAAGGTAGAGGAGCAGACCTGGGAGACCATGTTATAAAATTTCCTAGGACATATTGTACCAAATGTGCAGCCTTGCTAAAAATAAAATTTTAAATGTCACTGGGAGATGAGTTAATCTCAAATCCACCAACAATTAACAGATATACACACCTCAGAGGATATATAGATTTGTTATGGAAAATTCTGAAGTTTTCAAGATCCTCTTCCAAAAAGGCAAAAGTACTAGACCAAATAATCCCCCTTGCTAGTATACTGTAAAATCTTGGCACATTTTTCTTAAGAAAGTTTTTTTTTTTTAAATTTATGATAGATCTTATTTATGCATTCTGACCTTAACAAACACCAAATAAAACAGGCATTTCCATATACAGAGAACAGAAAAAGAGAACACTATATGAAAATACAGATCTTTATTATGTATAGCTTGCTTTACTTTTTAAATATGTAGTAAGTTCAATCTATAGCTTTTAGAGCTATCTTCTTTCTGGCCTTCTGTTTATTCTTAATTTAAAAAAATCTTTTAAAAGACTGACATATCTTTATATGGTAAAAGCTAGGCAATAAGGGTTAAGGGACTTGCCCAGGGTCATGCAGCTAGGAAGTGTCTGAGGCCAGATTTGAACCCAGGACCTCCAGTCTCTGGGCCTGGATCTCAACTCACTGAGCCACTCAGGGCCCCAGTGCCTGTTTTTAGAATAGTGATACAAGGCATTAGTCTTCCTATTGGTTTTTGGCCTGGGCCTTATAGAAGGCTTCTTGACTGAAATGGAATGTGACTGGAGAAGGGCTCATAGCTCTAAGTTCTGTCCAGGGGAATTCTAAGATCTACTTAGAGTGTGAAGGCCAACTTGGGAAGAGTGTCTTAAAGAAGATGAGTGTAACTTAAATAAATGGCTAAAATGACACCTAAGTGAGATTAATACAATAATGAAAACTCACAGCCCTCCTACCCATTTGCCAGACTGGCAGACATAATCAGGTATCATTTCTTTCTTTCTTGCATTTAAATTTTTTTATTATTATTATTTTTAAATCATTTATTAATATTCATTTTTAATATGGTTACATGATTCAAGCTCCTACTTTCCCCTTCACCCCCCCACTGTCCCCCCACCCATGGCCGACGCACATTTCCACTGGTTTTAACGTGTGTCCTTGTTCAAGACCTATTTCCAAATTGTTGATAGTTGCATTGGTGTGGTAGTTTTGAGTCCACATCCCCAATCATGTCCTCCTCAGCCCATGCATTCAAGCATTTGTTTTTCTTATATGTTTCCTCTCCTGTAGTTCTTCCTCTGAATGTGGGTAGCGTTCTTTACCATAAATCCCTCAGAGTAAATTTTTTATTATTTTTAAAAAATTTTTTTCCATGTTTACATAATTCATTTTCTTTCCCTTTCCTCTTCCCTCTCCCCTCCCAGAATCAATAAGAAATTCCATTGCTTTCTTTTTTAAACCCCTACCTTCTGTCAGAATCAATACTGTGTATCGATTGCAAAACAGAAGAGCAGTAAGGGCCAGACAATTGGAGTTAAATGATTTGCCCAGGGTCACACAGCTAGGAAGTGTCTGAGGCCACATTTGAATCCAGGTCCTCTCCACACTTCTCTTAGTGTGAAATGAGGAGAGGTATGGGCCTTAAAGCAGGATTCTTGGTCTTCCCATTAGATTATAGGTCTCTGGAGATTTATGTCTTGCCTTGAGTCTGGTCAAACCCTTTTTATCTTATATGGATTGGTCTAAATTGTATCTTACACCATTTGTCTCAGATATACTTCTTGAAACCAATAATAAAGTGCTATGTGGCAGGCTCTATGCTAGGTGCAGGAGATATAAAGACAAAAATGAAATAAGTCTGATTTTGAGTAACTTAGTTTCTGATATGGAGACAAAATGTACATATCTAAGTATATACAAAGTAAATATAAGATATATACAAAGTAGTTTTGAGAGAAGGCACCAGTAGCTGGAGATATCAGGAACTTAATGTAGAAAGTAGTATTTGAGCTAAGTCTTGAAGAAAACCAAGAGATGGATATGAGGCAGAAACACGCAGCTGATATGAAGGCAAGAGACGGAATGTCATGTAAGAGAAATAGCAAATAGGCTGGTTTGGGGATACTATTGAGTGTGGGGAAGAATATAGTACATAATATGGTTGAAAAGGTAAGTTGGAAAGGTAAACTGGTTTCAGCTTGTGGAGAGCTTTGCTAGTCAAACAAAAGAGTTTATATTTGGTTCCAGACATAATAGGAAGCCACTTGACTTTGACGAATAAGGGAGTGACATGGGCAGACTTGTGATTTAGTAAAATTACTTGGGAGTTGTGCAGAGGATGGATTAGATGGGGATGTACTTAAATGAAACCAATTAGGAAGCTAGTGAGATAGTCAAGGGAGAAGTGATGAGGGAACTAGACTTGTGGCCACATAAAGACGGCTTGAGTTGGATGTAAGAGATATTGGAGAGAGGCTATTCACATGCTTATTATCCACCTGAATGGATATTCATGTGAGATAAGGAAGAATGAAGACTTAAGGATATCAGAGGTTCTGAAACTGGGTGACTATAAGGATATATATAAGGTGATGCCCTAAACAAAAATTGGGAAGTTTGGGAAAGGAATAGGTGTGAAGAGAAAGATAATTCTGTTGTGGACATTTTGAGCTTAAGGAAGCTATTGAGAATTCAGTTTGAAATATCCAATAGGCTGTTGATGATGAAGAACTGGAATTTAGGAGAACAACTTTGACTAGGCAAATAGGAGATAAAGAAGTCATCTGGAACAGGTAGGTACCCAAATGGATAGAGTGACAGGCCTGCAAATGGGGAATCCTTTGATCAAATCTGACCTCAGATACTTCCTTAGCTGTGTGACCCTGAGCAAATTACTTAACCCCCATTGCCTAACCCTCATCACTCTTCTGCCTTGAAACCAATACAGAGTACTGATTTTAAGATGGAAAGTAAGGATTAAAAAAAAAGAGATATGCACACATTCCCATGGGGGCAGGATATGGACATCCAAAACAAAGGAGAATAAGAAGAAGCTGTCAGATAAGTAGAATAAGCAAGAGAAAGAAGTGTCATGAAAATCCAGAAAGCAGGAACCATACAGGGAGAGAGTTCATCAGTGCTAATGTGAGAAAGGGATCAAGAATGGTGAGGACTGAGAAATAGTCATTAGATTTGACAATTAGGAAGTAACTTTCTGCTTTCTAATTCACTTTGGTTGAGTGATGAGATTAAAAGCCAGGCTGCAAGTAATTGAGGAAAGGAGAGGAAATGGAGGTCATGAGTACAGATAAGTTTTTTCTAGGCATTAGACTATGAAAGCAAGGCGAGATAAAGGATGGTAGCTTGAGGGGTAGAGTCCAGTGAGGTGTATTATTTTAACCTTTGCCTTCTGTCTTAAAATTGATACTAAATATCAGTTCCTAAGAAGAAGAAGAGTAGTAAGGATTAGGCAATTGGCGTTGTCACTTATCCAGGGTCACATAGCTAGGAAGTACACACCTAGCTGCTCAACCAGCAAAAAGACTTAAGAACAGATGAGTTTTAGACATATTTGTAGGTTGCAGGAAAAGTAAGGTTACTGGAGACTAACAAGAGAATAAATGTGGGGGCGATATGCTAGAGAAGATGAGGGGAGTAGAATCAAGTGTACATATTAAGAGGGACTGACCTAGGAGAAAAGAAGCAGCATTTTTTTTTTAATGAAGTCCAAAGAAATGAAGAAGAGAATAAGGAATAATGTCAACAGGTTCTGAGATAATGGGAAGGGGAGAAGAGGGAGCTCCTGGTGAAGAGACTCAGTTTTCTCAGTAAAATATTAGGCAATAATTAGTTGGGGAGCAAGAAAGGTGATGTTGTAGACTTCAGGAGAGAAAAGGGAGTTTGGAACAGGCTCTGTGAAACATCAATTAAAGAATAAAAGGAATGCTTTGCTGCAGTGAGATCCCAAGTGAAACTAAATAATATAAATTTGTGGGAGACTCAGTCAGTTTAGACTTCCTCTATTTTAGTTTATCCCTTCCTTCACTTAGCTAACACTGTGGTGAAGAAGGTATATGAAAGTGCCAATGTTTATATTTTCAGTTTTCCCAATGGGCTCAAAGCACATGAAAGCAAGGTCTGATTAGGAGAAAAAAGCAGCTGGATCATCACTTCTGATCCTGACTCAACAAGGTCATAATTTGAATCCAAGGGACTATCAAACATTTCCCATTATTCAAAGAAACATTTGTTGACAAGGGCAACTTACTCTGATTCTTAGGGATTCATGGTTTCATTATTGTCTGTATTTCCTCTCCTGATGCTTATCACAATTTCCCTAACACTTGGTAGATGTTTTTCAAGAGCTGCTATCGTCAAAAATTTCATTCATTAGAGGCCAACCTGGTGATGAACCTCATTGAAAATGACACAAGAGCCCTCAGACAATAGGTCCTGCTTTTAACTGATCCCTCACAGCCATCATCTGGGGAAGGGGCTCCAGTGGAAAAGATCAACTGCCAATCAACTGCCACACACACAGGGAATACCAGCTAGGTTAACTGAAATAGCAGGGCACTGTGAGGGAGAGACAGGGGGCAGTAGGTGCCAGGCAAGTCTACTACCACCATCATCTCTTCTCATATCCTGGTAGAGGGAGCCCAGGGCTTTGAACTCAAGACACTGGGGAACAGCAAAGCTCACTCACAGTGTCTGAAACTATCATTCTGGGAAGCACTCCTTCTAGAGGTAAAGCCTGGCAACAACCCTTTCAGGTGCTACAGACAACTTTTGAATATCCAAAAAAGAAAGTTCTTGTCATCAAAGTCCTTGGCATTATCACATGGTTCATCATCAGAAACTGATAGAATTTTATCAGTGGAAATGGCAGAGGCATTAATGTCTGTTTTGCTGCTAATACCTAAGGGCCATGGGACTTTTCCATTTGATCTGAGGTGGAAATCTTCCATATGTATTGTTTCTTCCATTAAAATATGAGCTCATTGAGAGCAGGGACTGTTTTACTTCCCTCTTTGAATCCCCAGTGATTTGCACACAGTTAAGTGCTTAATAAATGCTTCATTCATTCATTCTGAATTTAGCTAGATTGTTACCGCATGGATATAACTTATGTTGTTAGGCCTGTCTGAAATTTTTCCAGCTTAGTAAAACCCAATAGAGAAGTTATATAAACAGACTTTATAAAAAGAAAAGAAGTAAAAAATGTAGTTACCATTTTGAACTAAAAAGTCCTACAATTTTTGATTTTCTCCTTTAAACAAAAAAGTTTTTTTATAGTAACAATAATATATTTTTCTCTTTAGTGCCTTTATGTGAGGTTGTCTGGCTGACTCATCAAGCTTCATCCTTCTGGTAAAGTTCTTCTCACTGTATCCTGAAACTGAACCAGACTCATCTTCACACTTTTTTTTTTTTAATCATTTTAATCATTGTTAACACTATCCCATTCTCCCAGTTGGCTAGTCTCATAATTTGGAGTTATTTTTCAGCCCATTTCCTTTGTTCCCCATATTTAATAAATCATCAAATTATAATGATTCTTTTGCCTTCAAATCCTCTCATTTCTTTTTCCATGCTCCTTTATTGTTTCATATCTGGATTACAAGTTTTCTAGCTTGTTTCTCAGAATCTAATCTTTTCTTATTCCAAGAGACTTGATAAACACTGATAAAAATTCTTTCCAAATTTTTTTTAACCTGGTTTTCATTACCTCACTCTACTTTTTATTTTTTTAGTTTGTAAAAGTGTTGTTTTGTTTTTTGTTTGTTTTTATTTTTGAATGTTTTCCCATAGTTACATATTTCATGTTCTTTCCCTCTCCCCCAAACCCCCTTAACCCCCCTTAGCTGACGCACAATTCCACTGGGTTTTACATGTATCATTCATTAATCAATAATATGGAATTAGGTCTTGATCAATGATACATGTAAAACTCACTCTACTTTTTAAAAACATATGTAGTTCCTATTGTTCATTCTACCATTTCTGAACTTCTTAGCCTAGTATTTAAGGCCATTCTGTAATTGTTCTATGATATCTTTCCAACCTTACCTCTAGAAGATCTAACACCTAGGTAATCTATTTGCCATGTCCTATGCATAATATGAATATTCCCACTTCTTCCTCTTTGCTCCTCTTTCTTCCTGACTAGAACATGACCCTCTTTTCCCTTTTCTCCAACTGTATTCTGGCTTAAAACTCATCTATTTCAGGGCAGCTAGGTAGCACAGTGGATAGAAAGCCTGCCCTGGAAATGGAGGTCTTGAGTTCAAATTTCCTAGCTATGTGAGGCTGGGCAAGTCACTTAACCCCAATTGCTTAGCCCTTGACAATGTTCTGTCTGATACTAAGACAGAAGGCTTTAAAAAAAAGATTCACCTATTTCAAGCCTTTTAACCCCAGGTGCCATTTTGATCACTGTTTACTTCAGATATCCCTATTTATATATACACTTTATGCTATAATTTTTTATTTGTTCATAAACTGCTTTATAATTATTGTCTCAATGGTTATTAAAGGTTTTATCTCCTCAATCTGTTAACTTCTCAAAGATATAAGGGCTCTGCCTTCTTTTACATACCTCTATCTTCCTGAGATGACTACTGACTACTCCCCTCCTTCCTGATTCTCTTAGCTTCTGTGACATTCTACTCTGGTTCTTTTAACTTTCTCATTCATTTTACTGGTCTCCTTTTTCTTTTCCTGCCCCCTAAAATAGGTATTTTTCCTAGAGCATTGCTCTCAGTTGAGAACCTTCAACCTGACCTCTCTCCAAGTCTCTAGACTTGACCTCTACCAGACATCTTTCTATATGTTCCACTAACAAGCCTACCACTGAATTCATTGCCCATATATAGCACCTTCTCATCTCCCTATATCTGTTTATGGCACCACTATTCTTCTCAAGTTAAAATCTAGTCCCAGATACTTATTAGCTGTGTGACCCTGAGCAAGTCACTTAACTTTGCCTCAGTTTCTTCAACTGTAAAATGGAGATAATAATAGCACTTACCTCTCCAAGGGTTGTTGTGAGATCAAATGAGATATTATTTGCAAAAGTACTTAGCAAAGTGCCTGATACTTAGTAGGTGCTATATACTTACTTATTCTGTTCCCTACTCCTTTCTTTACCTAGCCTTAAAAGGCTGAAATCAACATTGACTCCTACTTCATCCTTGCTATCATCAAGTCCAATTGCCTGAAATGATACATATATCCTTCCCTCTATTCACAGTGACACTTCCTAAAATTCAGACCTTCATCTCTTAGGGTATAGCACTGTCAAAATAGTGCCAAATTTAGAATTAGAGGTCATGGGTTTGAATTCCAAATCTGTTACTTATTGCCTGATTGACACAGAACACACCAATTAGCATGGGACTCAATTTCCTTATGAAAAATGAAGAAGGTATATTAGGTGACTTCTACAGTCCTTTGGAAAGTAGAGGGTATTCCAGGAAGGCTAGCACCTCTGGTGTGAGGACTTGCCAAGCCCCAACCTTTTTTAAGTCTTTCCCTTCCATCTTAGAACAAATAGTAAGTATCATTTCCAAGACAGAAGAGCAGTAAAGGCTAAACAATTGGGGTTAAGTAACTTACCCATGGTCACACAGCTAGAAAGTATCTGAGGCCACATTTGAAACCAGGACCTCTCTTCTCTATGCCTGGCTCTCTATCCACTGAGCTACCTAGCTGTCCTTTAAAAGAGAGCTCAAATGACATCTCTTCCATGATCTTTCCCAACTGAAAGTAATCTCTCTCTCTTTTTTTTTTTTTACTAAAAACTTTTATAGCATTTTATTCCTATACCTAGAATCATAGGATTTAGGTCTGGAAGAGACTTTAGAGACTATTTATGCCAACACCATCATTTTAGAGGAGGAAATGAAGATACAGAAAGATTAAGTGATTTACCATATGGGCAATAAATAGCAATCAGAATTTGAATCTAGATCTTCTGAATTCAAAACCAGTGAACTTTCCTTTTATACCACACTGCCTCATGCAATTACTGCTTTAAACATTATATATTCCCAACTATGTTGAGGGCAAGCACTATGACTTATTCACCTTCACATGTTCCACGGACCTCTCACATAGCAGCTGCTCAATAAATACTTGTTAATGGATTAAAATTATATAGAATTTAAGGGTGTAACTTGCTTGAGCTGTGTCACAACTGCACATAGATTTAAGAAATGAATTTATTTGAGGTATAAGAGCTACCTTCAATGATGAACAATATCCAAAAAGCAACCTGGTAGTAAATCCCTGAGATGCCATATTACTAGGCAGTTTCTGGAAATTTTGGCCCCTCTCTGAAAAAGTACAAAAGATTGTAAGCACAAATGACAAACTGTCCTCTGTGTAAATCTCACTCTGGATTCCCTTTCTCCATTAACCATATCTCTTCTTGCCTACCCTTCAAAGAATAAATCAAATAAACAATGTGGAGGCACATCTGAATTTATGCACTGTCATCACTGTTGTTTTGTTTTGAACTTGCAAAAAGGCGAGAAGAACACCATCCAATTTCAAGAGCTCACTACCTCCTGAAGAGGCATTATTAAGTTTGTCATGACAAAAAAAAAAAAAGAGAGAGAGAGAGAGAGAGAGAGAGAGAGAGACCTTACTTACCATCTAACCTTGACCCTTCAAGACTGTCAGGATTTATTAGTATTTTACACTGTTAGATGAGAGTAAAGACCTAAGGCATGTATGTAGTAGGGTGACAGAGGTAATGGAGTCTCATTGGAGTCAAGTCTCACTCTTGGCAAAACACATGCCTTTCTGTCTCTCCATGGATGATTTCCAGCTCTTATTCCAAATATAAGATGGAACTATTCAATTAGGTATAATTGGATTTGCTGATAAGTTGAGGGGGGGAGGTAAAAGGTATTTTAACTCTTTTAAAATCCATACTGGGGCATCTCATTCCCAGAAATATTAAGATTATAACCAAACATTACTGTTATATGGCACAGTTGTGTGACTCTGGATCCACATCTGCAATCACTGATTAATCAATCCATCCACTGACTGAGCAACAAGCTTTTTATTAACACTTACTATATATGCTATGGGCATTATTCCAAATGTTTTAGATACAAAGAAAAAATTAAGTCTCTGTCCTTAAGCGGCTTACATTCTAACCAAGAGACAACTTGTACATATATCTGTCTTATCAAATAAACCAACATGTTTACTTCATACCTAAAGTATATCAAGCATAAAATTTATATAAGGAAATTAAACATCCTGAAAAGCTTTGGGTTATCCATCAAATTAAAATGTGAATTGAAAATTTTACTCTCATGAGTATGTATCACTGGTTTGGCTTGTCAAGCTAATATCCTTTACAGATTTTTTTTCATGTTAATATTTTTAAATAAAATTTTGGAGCTGCAGAATTTCCCTTTATTTTTCCTCTGTCCTTCTTGGCTTTACATAGGATGGCTTTGACTTTCTCTACTATACTTACAGTATAATATAAATTCCCTAATAAACTCTGAGCTCTAAGGAGGCAAGGCCTATGTCTTACTTAAGACTATGTACCACCCCCCTCTCCTCCAGGGCCAAAACAGAGCTATGCACGTAAATGTATGTTGAAATGATAAAGTAGAGTCAAAGTTCTACAGATCTGCTCATGGTTACTTAAATAAAAATTCTGATCCTTTTCCTATATAAAGTGGTTTTTGTTCTCATGTTCATTTAAAACAAAATATATTCTCTAAAAGAGTTTTGTGTTCTTTAAAATTTATTCAATATTTTATCTTTTCACTAGTTTTATTAGCACATTTTTCTAGTATATTCACATCTGCATGAGTTTCATTCTTTTGCAGATGTGGAAACGAAACGGAGGTCACATTCCAAATCATACTGCTATAGATTTATATCTTTATCTTTAATGTGCAACACATATCAATTGTGATTGGGGGAGATGATCATAAAATAAGCAGAAAAATACTACCATGGTTATTAAAGACCACCTAAATCCAATCCCTTCATTTTATGGACGAAGAAGATCTAAAAAGGTTAAATGACTTACTGAAGTTCACATAGCTAGATTGTAGCAGAACTGCAATCTAAACTCTGGTTTTCTAATTCCCAATCCAGACATGGCTTCAGATTTCAATGTAAAATGGAAATAAATAGCACTTATCTCAAAAAGGTTGCTTTGAGAAGCAAATAGAAAGTATGTAAAGGCCTATGATCCTCAAAATACCATGTGAGGGCAGTTATAATTCATTGAAATTGTTAAATACTGTTTAGTATTAATTTTACGTATCAGTAAAGTACAAGATTGGGTTTGGAAGTTTTCAACTACCATACTGTTAAACCATTAAGCCACCAAGTGCCTCCAGCTAAAGGACCAGGTGTCCTAGGGATCATTGGGCAATCAGTTACACCACTGTGACTATCCACATTCAGGAGATAATTTTTTTCTCAGATCTACCTGGAATAAGATATAATTCTAGGAAAAAAGCCTCTGAGATTCAGAGCCCTTGTTTAAATAAATTGGAAAATACAGTGTTTTTAGATAGTTCAAAAGTATGAGTTAACAGGCATGGCAAGAAGACCCCTCTCCTCCCTAATAGTGTTGTACTATTTTTGTTGTAGAATGTATACATGCTGATTCTGAATCATTCAACTTTGAAGTGGGTTGGGCCCTGTTGAGTGTCTTTTGTTGTTAGTTTGGGTCATAAACTAGACCTATACAGTTTCAGATTCCAAAACAGTGGAGATCTGAAATAATACGTTTCATAGATGCCAGATGAAGTCATAGTAAATTATCTTCAACAATATTCTCATGTAGCATTTACAGAAGAATTCCTTCTGTTTAAGTATAAACTCCTTTGAATACCTGAAAAATAAGCTTATCTAATATGCTTTAGGGCCATTTGAATGTTTCACATAAATAAAGGGAACAAATCATAATGCTTTGGATACACTGTCAATCATCAGGAGTCTCCTAATATTTTTGTAGAAACTGATTTCCTAGATTGTTTCCAAAGGTATTTTTCAGTTGCTAGTTCAAAACCGACAAAACAAAAAATATTGCACTACCAAGCTGTATAAAAACTAAATTTTACTAAGGCTTGCAAGACAGTAAGCAGTGTCAAATCTTTAAGTCTTTAGCCAATTCATTATAATGTTGACATTTTCAGAGTGGGAGGACACGTGGGGACCCAAGCTTCTCCAAGGTTCCTCTCTCTCTTGCTTAAGAGGACAGAGGCCTGGCAGGTGGAGTGGAAAGAGCCTTGGATTTGGTAATCTTAGGGAATGGATTTTATCCCTAGCTCAGTCACCACCCTAACTGTGTGACCTCGAACAAGTCGACTTATTTATCGAGGCTCAGTTCCAGTGGCTATCCAAAGCGGCCCCTTCCAGCTGGAACATTTATTCTAGAAGATCCGCAGCAATAAGAACTTTCATCCCCGGAGTGCCAAGAACATTAACGACATTCTCCCTACGGAGGACCCTTAAGGAAGCTCCCCTACAGCCTTCTTGACAAGCCCAGGGTGATAGCCAGCGAGTGGGTCTGAGGCTGAACTGGGTCCCGAGTCAAGCGAGACCCGCGGACTGCCGCGGCTCGTCCTTTGCCCCACAGCGGGAGCCGCGAGGCCCGGCCGGGCGGAAGGCGCAGTCCCATTGAGCCCAGCCTATTGCAACACACTCCGCTGGGGGTTGGGGGGGCAGGGAAGGGGAGTGGTGTGAAGGTGACACCGAAGCCGTGACAGCAGCTCAAGGCTGGGGGGAGGGGCGTGGACTGAGACTCCGAGTCCGCAGCCGCCCGCGCTTGGGCCTGGGCGGAGTCATGAAGATTGGGGCTGGAAGGCTTCCCGCGGAAACGCCTTAGAGCGGTTACCCAAGGCAGTCCCGCGCGCCCAGCGCCCAGCACTTCATGAAGGGGCAGGGGCGAGGCCGGGCCTCAGGAAGCCGGAGGCTTTCGTAGCTTCGGAGAAGTTCTCCACACCCCTGGGCAATTCTCTGCCTCCTATAACAAGGAGGAAAGGCCGTAGGAAGATGCCAGAGGGTGGGGTTCAAAGGGAAGTGTAACCTCACCTGCCAACGGGCGGAACTCTCTGGTACTGACTGACGGTCTGTTCCTCCAATCATAGCCTGATGGAAGGGGCGGGGTCTTTCGTTGACTGACAGCACTTTCCTCCAATCATAGGTCGCACTTTCTCTGACCGGCCATAGTTTCCGCGCCTGTCCCAGAGCGGCGCCTAGGAACTGCGTTGCCCTCTTCTTCCCCTTCCCTCCCTGGCTCTTTGGGCCGGTGCTACGGAAACCAAACCAACTGGAGAGTGAATGCTACTCCAAACCTCACCTATCCCTGGGCATCATTCTCGCCAGAAGTGAAATCGGAATTGGGGATTCCCCAGCCCCTTCCCGTCACCTCAGATGGGGGGCGGGATGACAGCCACACTAACCGGCCAATTGCGCCACGCGACGTCCGGTGACCAAGTGACCGACACTTCATTGCGCCAATGAAATCCCCCATTGTGAGGGGTCAACAGGACTGACGACACGGCCGGCTAATCCACATTAAGGTTGGGAAGCGATGGGCAAGGAAGCTAGCCAATAAGAACACAGAAAGACCGGAAATTGGCGCGCGCGGAGCAGAGGGTGGGCGCTCGCAACCGCCTCGGCCTGCGCTGCTCAACGCAGCTTGGTGGCCTCGAGCCAGCGAGCAGCGCGTGACGAAGGGACTGAGCGACGGGCGGCCGCGGCCAATAAACGGCGGCCGCCGGGGCTCTGCAGCCAGTGGCGAGTGGGGGGGCGGGAGGCAGCAGGTTAGGCTGTGGGAAGTTAGTGGCGCTGCTGGGACTGGGGGAAGGAGAAGCTTCTTCCTCCTGCAGCTCCTCTCGCTCCGGGGACCAGCGGCAGCGGCGGCGGCGGCGGCGGCGGCGGCGGCGGCGGCAGCGGCAGCGACTGCAGCAGCAGCAGAACTAGCAAAGCATCATTGTCTT